>NW_015549671.1:120682-126525 GCF_001515605.1 Sinocyclocheilus anshuiensis | reverse complement strand
TATGACAACTGTCATTAAGTGTCATTCGCTCAGTTATGTCATTTTTAATGCAAATATGACATTATTTGACCTAACCCTACCCCTACCCTTACCCCTAACCATAGCCCATAACAAAGACATCTCAAACAATGTCATCTTTGCATTAAAAATTACATAACTGAGCGAATGACACTTAATGACAGTTGTCATAAACATCCATAAATAAACCTTCATATTCATGACATGTGTCATGTCATGATTATGTAGGTGTCATGTCATGATCATGTCAGTCTTATGCACACCCCTTCAAGTAAAGTATAACCGTTTAAGCTATCTGGTCAACCGATCAATCACCATTCAGCAAAGCCGGCCCAGGCTCACATAGATGGCAAACACATGGTCTCACGGCTCTCCGTAGCAGCAGCAGTACATATGTCTTGGCAATAGATCTGCTTATTCTGGGGGTTTTTATCTTTTTATACCTTTTGCCTTATAGGGATGATTTTAAGCATATTATTGTATAGCAGCAGCATACATATTTAATTGTTTTGTTTTCTTCTTCCAGCTTTGTAGGGGGGTTATTTTATATGCTATTTGCAGCAGCAGTATGTCTTAAATACTCATGGCACCGTATCGCCATATGCATTTGAAGTAGCAAGTTCCTGTACTTGCTTGCAGCAGCAGCAGCAGCAATAATCTACAACTACAGCAATAACCAACAGCAGCAGCAATTCAGCAGCAGCGTAGCAGATCTATTCTGCCAAGACCAAATACATTAACATTGTCATATCCATCACCATGCTAAAATCTTCAGAGAGTTGTCATGATTGAAATATATAGTTCGGTCATGAAACTCTAGATGGCGCAGGCGACGGGTTGTTAACGTTAACGATATTCAGAGAGTTAAATGACTTGGCACAAGCTGATTGGTTCATGCTGCATATGCAGCCAATGAGCTTACTTCCTTGCATTTATATGGCTGGCTAGCATTCACTAGAGATTCCTGCAGCGCACTTTCAGAGTTTCTCTGAAACCCTCCACCTTCCCCAGCTCCACCTGTATAGATCTGCTACGGTTTATTTTATATGCTATTTGTGCAGCAGCAGTATGTCTTAAATACTCATGGCACAATATCGCCATATGCATTGGCAGTAGCAACTTCCTGTACTTGCTTGCCGCAGCAGCAATAATCTACAACTACAGCAATAACCAACAGCAGCAGCAATTCAGCAGCAGCAGCGTAGCAGATCTATTCCGCCAAGACCAAATACATTAACATGGTCATATCCTTCACCATGCTAAAATCTTCCGAAAGTTGTCATGATTGAATTATACATATAAGTACTGAGTAATATTAATTAACTACATGTACTTACTATATAGTTAGGGTTAGGATTTGGGTTTGGCTTAGGGTTACTTGCATGTAATTATGCATAAATAATTATTATTATAATAGTAAGTATATGTAACGTGTAACAAGGACACCTTAAAATAAAGTGTTACCCATATTTGCATGACTAAGGGGGCTTTTACACTGGCAGTTTAGTTTGAAACAGGGCATGGCTCGCATGAAAAATCGCTAATGTGAAAGCTGTCAGGTGAACCCGGATGCACACCGGGATACTGATCCCGAGACTACCTGAAGGAGGTGGTCTGAGCTTGGTTGCACTCAAACTGTGGCGCGGTTCGTGTGAATATGAAAGCAACATGGACTCAGGTACGCACTTGTTCAGGAAGTAAAGTAATCTGCGCATGTATTTTAGCCGATTACAATGTATTTTCTTCAATAAAACACATATAAGTGATGATAGTGTTGCTGATTTACCTTGGATTCGAGTGTGAGTGAGCCTGCAGTGTATTCGCTTGTAGCAAGTGCAATCAGAGCGGCAAATGAATGGTAATCCACTGTATCCTCAAAATAGCCACCTACATGCACCTCACATACAGTAAACCCATATGTCGTTTACTCTGCTGCGCATAATTGCACCAAATTAATGAAAAACACAATATATTGACCCATGTTCTGCTTTCTAACGTGCATGTTTGTGATCATGTAAGATAAACGCAATGCACCAGGGTTCGATAGAATCAACATTTTTTTTTTTTTTTTTTCATTTCTACGTGTCAGCCGCACGCAGCTGATTGCCTTCTGCAATCAGTGAGCCCGTTCACGCGCTCACAGCTGTTTCTCATTTTCTCATTTTGTTTATCCCTATTTTACAACTTGTCTTCTCATCTTCGTTGCCATTGTGTTTTGTCATTTTGACTTTAAGTTTTTTCAGTTGTCCCGGTTAGCTGTTAATCTTTCTGTTTACTCAGCTTGACCTTCTGATGCCTGTTATCTCAGCGATCTCTAGCCAGTGGCTAATGGAATTTGAGCTCAGCCTGTTCCTGTCTGTGTGAGTTGTTCTAACCTCTATAGAGTGGCTGTCTGATGATTAAAGTGTTTGATAGATCTGCGTTTGGCAAGGAAGCCTCTCAGCTATTGGTGGCTCTGTGTCAAGGCAAGAGGTCTGTAGCAGATTATGCTATCGAGTTCAAGATGCTTGCGGCCACAAGTGAATGGAATCCTTCTGTGCTGGCGGCGCGCTTCCTGGATGGCTTGGAGGAGAACATTAAGGATGAGATTTATGCCCACGATCCCCCGAGCATCCAGATGACATCATGAAGCTTGCCATCCGTCTGGACACTAGCATGGAACTAGACGCAGAGTGCGGGGTAATACCAGTTGGTCACGGGTTGACCTTTCCTCATCTGCTCCCTCTTGAGTTTCTGAGTTATCCAGTCCTGAACAAATGCAGATTGGAAGAATGCATTTAACTGCTGAGGAGCGGCAACGCCATTTTACCAAGGGTCTCTGTCTTTATCGTGGTGGTCAAGGTCATATTGCTGCTGCTTCTATGGTAAAAGCTCACGCCCGTCAGTAGGCGGACGGCACTTCCATCACTTCACCAGTTGGCTCACGCACCACTATTCCAGCCATGGTTTTGCATAACGATTTTGTCATCAGATGTTCTTCGCTTGTTGATTCAGGAGCTGAGGGGAATTTTATGGATTTGACCTTGGCTCACCATCAAGGTCTTCCTATACTTGCTGTTCCATCCCCACTTACAGCTCACTCACTTAAGGGACATGATGGCTGTCACTAACATTACCGATCCGGTGAGTGTTATCACCTCCGGGAACCACAGCTGTACCTATTGTGCTGGGTCACCCATGGCTTTCACTTCATAGTCCCCACATAAACTGGACAGACAATATTATTTTATTTTGGAGTTCTTGCTGTCATGCTGTTTGTCTGGTTTCTACTGTGTCTCCTGTTTCTGTTTCTTCTGTGTTGCGGGAGGAGGAAGCGGATCTATCTCGAGCGCTTGCCATTTATCATGATCTGCGTGTGGTCTTCAGTCAGTCCCGAGCTGCTTCTCTTCCTTCCCACCGACCGTATGATTGAGCTATCGATCTCCTCCCAGGCTCTTCTCCACCTTGCGGATGTCTCTTCTCCCTGTCCGCACCAGAGTATGAGTCCATGAAGAAATATTTATCTGAATCTCTGGCAGCAGGTCTGATTTATCCCTCTTCTACTCCAGCTGGTGTGGGTTTCTTTTTCATGAAGAAAAAGGATGGCTCTTTGCGCCCTTGCATTGACTATTGGGGGCTGAATGACATTACCATTAAGAACAGGGACCCCTGGCTTTGATGTCTACGGCCTTCGAGGTCTTGAGGGGTGCAAAGTTCTTCACGAAATTGGACCTATGCAGTACTTATTATCTTGTCCAGATAAGGAAGGGGGACGAATGGAAGACTGCTTTTAATACACCTACAGGGCACTTTGAATATTTAGTTTTACCTTTCGGGTTGGTCAACGCCCCAGCAGTCTTTCAAGTGCTCGTCAATAACATGCTTAGAGATATGATTAATTATTTTGTCTCCGTGTACCTAGATGACACCTTAATTTTTTCTCGTTCTTTTCAGGTGCACGTTCAGCACGTCAGGCGAGTGCTTCAGCGGCTGCTAGAGAATCAATTATTCGTGAAGGCAGAGAAGTGCACTTTTCCTGCCCAGTCAGTTTCGTTCTTGGGGTCCATCATTTCGGTGGAGGGGATTCGCATGGACCCTGCGAAGGTGAGAACTGTTTCTGATTGGCCTTCCCAAAATCCCCTCAGGATAATAAGTTACATCCTTGTGCTTATTTTTTTATCGTCTTTCTCCCTCAGAGCGAAATTATGACCAACAACAGAGAGCTGCTTGCAGTACGCCTAGCTTTGGGGGAGTGGCGTCATTGGCTGGAGAGGACAGCTATTCCATTTCTGGTGTGGACTGATCACAAAAATCTTGAGTACATTCGGTCTGCTAAGCATTTAAATGCCAGACAGGCCCTCTGGACCTTATTCTTTGGCTGTTTTAATTTTGTATTGTCTTATAGACCGGGCTCTAAAAACCGTAAACACGATGCTTTGTCCCGGCAGTTCGGCACCCCTGGCGACACGCTCCCTACTGATATGATCTTGCCTTCAGATCGTTTGGTGGGGGCTGTCGTCTGGGGTGTCGAGAGACAGGTTAAACAGGTGCTTGCTCGATTTGAACCCCCTTTGGGTTGTCCAGCGGGACGGTTATTTGTGCCTGATTCAGTCCGCACCTCCGTCTTGCGATGGGGCCACTCCTCCAAACTCATGTGTCATCTAGGTGTGAGGAGGTCGCTGCCAGCCATCTGTCAGCGTTTTTGGTGGCCTGCCATGTTTGAGGACGTTCGTTGGTTCGTGGGTGCGTGTGAGGTTTGTGCTCAAAATAAAACTTCTAATCAATCTCCCGTTGGTCTGCTTCATCCCCTTCCCATTCCCTCCTGTCCCTGGTCGCATATTGCCCTGGATTTTGTTACTGGTCTCCCTATATCCAGTGGCAATACTGTGATCCTTACCGTGGTGGATTGCTTTTCTAAACTTCCCTCCAAACGCCTTCTAAACGTCTCTCCAAACTCCCCTCCTCTAGGGAGACAGCCCGGGTGGTCATTGACCACCTCTTTCGGATTCATGGTCTTCCAGAGGACGTGGTCTCTTGACAGGGGTCCCCAGTTCGTCTCCTATTTTTGGAGGGAGTTCTGTCGACAGCTGAGTGCCTCCGGCAGTCTGTCTTTAGGATGCTATCCACAGACCAACGTCCAAACCGAGCACGCTAATCAGGATCTCGAGCGGATGCGCCAATGCCTGGCTTCTCATAACCCCTCCTCCTGGAGTCAGCAGCTAACTTGGACTGAATATGCCCTTAACCCCTTGCTGTGATCCTTACCGTGTGATCCTTACCCAGTCTTCGACTGGGCTTTCCCCGTTCATGTGTTGCCTCCCTTTGTTTCCCTCCCAGGCTGCCGTTCCCTCAGTCCAGGCATTTATCCAGCACTGTCGCCGTACCTGGAGGAGGGCCAGGGAGGTGCTGGTCCGGTCTAGGGGATATACCAAAAGAGCTGCTGACCACCATTGGACGGCTGCTCCGAAATATGTTTGTTGGCAAATGTTATGGCTCTCTACATGAGATTTGCCGCTTAGGGTTCCAGCACGTAAGCTGGCACCTAGATTTATTGGACCATACCCTATTGTCAAGTTCGTCAGCCTGGTGGCGCTGGAGCTTCGTCTGCCCAATTCTTTCCGTCGTGTTCACCCTATCTTTTATAGGTAAGGGAAACAGGTCAATTTAGCTCAAAAGCGTGGCTGGTCCCATGGATTTTTCCAGCGGCTGGGCTGAAAGCTGTCACGTTCTCTCTGCTCTTGATGGAAGAATCTGGTGTCGTGATGCCACTCGGTGTCGTCCAGTGCAAGGCCTGAGTCTTTGGTGACTGAGTTCAAGAGTGTGGATGTTTTGTTACCTTTCTTTGA
>NW_015549671.1:120013-120376 GCF_001515605.1 Sinocyclocheilus anshuiensis | reverse complement strand
TATTAACTTTATGCAGTGTTAAGCGAGATTAAATTTACTTTGTGAACAGACACAGGCAGGCAAGCATTATTCTCTAATGTTTAACCCAGGGAGTCGAATAGCATTTGATTGGGCAATGGAAAACGCACTGGCAAATCAAACTATGAATAATAAGGTTTTGATAAATAGATTGAGGAACACGCTCAAACTATTCTCTATCACCGATTTATTTCCCTTTTAACTACTGCGGTTTAGCTCCGTTCGGCTAACGGTGACTGAGATTAAGGGACAATAGCTATTGAAAGGCATTGGAACATGCAATGAAATCAATTCAGCTATAAACAAGGCATTACAAAAATGAGGAACACGCTCAATTTCTACCTT
>NW_015549671.1:84366-119996 GCF_001515605.1 Sinocyclocheilus anshuiensis | reverse complement strand
GAAACTCTCAACGGAAAATAAAATAAACTAAAGTAAAGAAATAGAAGTAAAGTTTGACAAGACTAGGTGGGGTTTCTCTTCATGGTTTTGGTGGAGCTGGCGTGTAAAGCTAAAGAAGCATGATTAAAAAAACATAGCTCAAAGCTATGACATCCTGTGTCTTGGGCCTCTGTGGAATTCGGCTCCTCATGTTTCAACCATGTTCTTGACCAAATCTTAGATTGTCTGATTCGGTCTGATACCCTACACTTTCATGTTTCTCATTTTAAACCTGTCTTGCGTTCTCCCCATTCCCCTCATGTTTACATTCCTGTCCCCCCTCCACCGCTAATTCCAGACGCCATGGATGGGGTTTTCCATATCTAGTGGACTGGGAGGGATATGGTCCGGAGGAGAGATCTTGGGTCCCGGCTCGGGACATACTGGACTGCTTGCTGATTGAGGAGTTTCATTGCTGTCAGTCTCATTCCACCAGGGGTCCACTGGGTGGCGTCCCTGGGGGGAGGGGTACAATCTGTCTCTTCTCCTGCACGTGTTTTTGTTTTCCTTTCTATGTGTCGGCTGCACGCAGCTGATTGCCTTCTGCATTCAGCGTGGCCATGCACGTGCTCACAGCTGCTTCTCATTTTCTCATTTTGTTTCTCCCTATTTTTACATCCCGTCTTCTCTTTTTCATTTTGACTTTACATTTTTTCAGTTGTACCGGTTAGCCGTTAGTTTTTGTTTTTCTGTTTCCCCAGCTCGACTTTCTTATGCCTGTTGTGTTGCCAGTGTGGCTAAACAACAATGGGAGGAGGTATCAAGGAAAAGGGCATGACATAAACTAGAAACAAGAACTTCAAAATAAAAAACTGACTTGACCAAAAACATTAAAGGGGAAACAAAATAAATGTCTACATAAATGTTACAAATAAGATCAATATTTTGTGGAAATGGGTGCTTGCTAAGTTGAAAAATTTTTGGTTTATGTGTTACAGTTGTGTAGTGAGCAGCAAGAGAGCCGTCCGTTACTGAGCCCTTCTATTGATGATTTCCAGAGTGAGAGCAAGAGTGATACATCCACACGGCCAGTCACCTCCAACACAGCAGGTTCCCCCATAATTACTGCTCCGTCATCTGTTCCTCCTCTCCTTCTCACTCGTCTGCTCTTCTCTTATCCTATCTCCAATTGGTGTTCCTTGGCATTTACTGTTTGTCTCAATGAATCCTTTAAACTCAAAATTGTTAATTTTTTTAGGTATCAGTTTTTCACTATTCATGATTGAAAATTGCATATTACCTAAGAATAGAAGATTTTTAAGGATTTATTTTGTACCCATAAATGTGTTATTTGGTTAATAGAATAAGAGAATACAGGTTTTCATTTTGGATGACTCTTATTGGCAGTGTTTTGTCTCTATTCTTGTCCACAGCACTAGACTTGGTGGACTTGAGTGAACCTTATGAGAGAAGGTGGAGCTGGGACAGATGGAGTCCCCGTGGGTCTCGTAAGAATGGTTTCTCTAAGAGTAGCCTTCACAAGAAGAAGACTGAAGAGACAGAGCTGATCCAGGTGGAGACAGAGCCATCATCTCCCAGCCGTTCTAACCCTGAAAGAGCCTCATTAGATTCAGGTATATAGCTTGTTAATGAAAGACACTTTGGCATTGTTGTTCAAATTCACCATAAGTCTGTTTAGATTTTTTTTGCATTGATATCTTTTACCTTTGGTGCCATCTGTAACATAGGAGCTGTGACGACAGAGTAGAGGATCCACATGCAAGGCGTTATTAGAAGCGTAGTCAGACAGGCAGGGTCACACACCGGCAAAACAGTACAATCTAAGGAACAGACAAAAGAGTAACCCAATACGCAGGCAATGGTCAGGGCAGGCAGCAAACAGTCAATAACAAGGAAACAGTCCAGGGTCACAAACAAGGCAAGGCAAGGTAAGGAAACAAGGAACAAGGCAAAACAGGAGAACACGGGTATGCTACAGGCTAACAATCAACAGCCATGTGTTTGTGACTGAGTGGTTCCTTCATACTCCTTCTAATGTGAAGCAGCTGTGAACTGGTGATGAGTGCTGATAAGTCCAGGCAAAGGATTGTGGGAAATGGAGTCCTGAGTGAATGGTAAAAGTCAGGGATGATGTGCCCTCTGGTGGAGATCATGGGCACTCCTGTGTGTGATCGTGACAGAGCCCCCCCCCAAGAAGCGGCTTCCAGACACTCCTTAACAGACCAGAGTCCAGGAGGGAGGTGGAGCAGAGGCGTAACAGGGGGAGAGATGGAGGGCCAGTCCATGAGAAAGGGGAGGAACAGGGGACTGAGGCAAATCCAGCGGAGCAGGAAACCAAGGCGGAGCAGTGAGCAAAGGCAGAGCCATTTTAATTACATTCCATTACAAGATGGATGGACAGTTCATTAGTAGCATCCATGGCCGGTCTAGGACAGGACGAGAGTACATAGGCGGTCTCCTTGACCGTGACGAAACAGTCAGGAAGTTCACAGACGGCCTCCATAGCAGTGACAGAACAGGTAGAGAGTTCACAGACGGCCTCCAGAGCCGTGACAGGATAGGCAGAGAGTTCACAGACGGCCTCCAGAGCCTTGACAGAACAGGCAGAGAGTTCACAGATGGCCTCCATAGCCGTGACAGGACAGGCAGAGAGTTTACAGACGGCCTCCATAGCCGTGACAGGACAGGCAGAGAGTTCACAGGCGGCTTCCATAGCCGTGACAGGACAGGCAGAGAGTTTGCAGTTCATAGACAACCTCTGTGGTCGGTTCAGGACCGGACACAAGTTCATAGGTGGCCTCCCTGGCTAGTTCAGGACAGGATAAAAGTTCAGAATCGACCTCCTTGGTCGTGACAGGGTAATCAGAGATTTCAGGAAAGACCTCCTTGGTCAGGACTGAGTAAATTCAGAGGCAGTCTTTGCGACCATCTCAGGCAGGGCTGATAGTTCATGATTGGCTTCGAGGGCCGAGACAGGTTTGACAGGGGATTCACTGACGGTCTCCATGACCTTGTTGGGACAGACAAAGGGTTCATAGGTGGACACCCCTGTCTTGAGAGGAGCTGAGGCGAACACCCCCGCTGCCTCTGAAGGTTCTGCAGCGGATGCTGCCACGTCTGGAGGTTCTGCAGCTGATGCCATCACCTCTGGAAATTCTGCAACGGATGCCACAGAACGTTCATAGATGGCCCTTACGGCCATAACAGAGGCATCGGGAAAGAGGGAAACATCGGGAAACTGGAACACAAGCGGGCTCTGGGTCTAGAGTGGGAGCCACCACCTCGGAAGGTTCTGCAGTGGAAGCTGCAACCTCTGGGGAAACTACGGTGGTGTCTGTGGCCCAAACTTAGAGAATGGCCGTAGCCATTACTGGTAGGACAGAGAATAGATCATCTATCTCAGAGACTGAAGGTGCTGTGCCTGGGGAACTGAGGTGAGAAGCGGCCGGCAGGCTTGAGAGCATTGAAACAATGTTGCTTGAGACCGTTGAAACAGTGTCATTTGAGAGCGTTGAAACAGTGTCGCTTGAAAACACTGAGTCTGCGTGGCTCGGGAGCGGAGAGTTCGTGGGGTAATCCACAGCTCGGACAGACACCAGCGGTAGATCCTCCACACTTGATACCAGTCTTGGACTGACAGGATTGTGGATGGCTCAGGCAGAATAGTCACGACTGGACGCTGCTCGGGAGTGGCAGCTGTGACGAGAAGAGGTTCTGGAACGGTGGCCATGATGGGACGAGACTCTGGAATGGCGGCCATGATGGGATGAGACGCTGGAATGGCAGCCATTTTGAGAACAGGTTCTGGGTTGGCAGCCATTTTGTGAATTGTCTCTGAGCTGGCGGCCGTTTTGTGATAAGTCTCTGCCTCTCCCACAGTGAAAGGTGAACCACATAGCGACAGTGCATAATCCATAAAGTCTCTTTGTGTACAATTGAATTTCCCTTCAGGTAAGCATGATTTCACTGACACTCCAGTGTGTGATTGTGACACCCTCAGAGGTTACTGAGACTTGATGGTGTTGACTTTAAAAACCCTATAACTGGTGTTGTCCTATAACTAAAACTGTTAGCACTTGTGCTCGGAATGTGGGTATTGTTTTTGACCAGGCTCTCAAATTTGATAGACAAATAAATTCAGTTGTTAAACCAGCACTGTTTCAGCTTAAGGTGATTGCTAAAATAAAATCTTTTCTTTCTTTTAATGATCTGGAAACTGTTGTTGACACATTTATTTCAACAAGATTGGATTATTATTTTTTAAAATTATTTTTATCTTTGTTATAAATTTGTGATTGTTTTATATTGTTATTGTAACAGGGCTGACGAGACGAGAGGCGTGCGGATCCATGTGCAAGCTTTATTTCACAAGAGAAGTGGTCATACACTGGCAGGGTCGATCGATGGCAAACAGGAATATGGCAGGCAAAACACAAGAATAGTCCCAGGGCTAGCGTAGGTCACCGATCGGCAGACAGAATCACAGGGGTGAGACGAGAGGGAAAAATCCAGGAAAACAGGCAAAGATCAAAAACGGCGAAAACAGGCAAGGCAAGGCAAAACAAGGAAAACACAGAGACTCGGAATGGGGTACGGGCTAAACAATACTCAGCAGAGAAAGGTGGTTAGAGTGGGTGTTATATAGTGAGTGAGGTGATTAGAAACAGCTGTGTGCAATGAGTGCAATCAGTGCAGTGTGCAAATCGTGCAAAGAATGATGGGATATGTAGTCCGGGGTGCTATGCAACAGTTTGTGTTGTGCGAGAGTCAATGTAATGGAAAGGGTGACCTCTGGTGGTGAATAAACGGAAGTCCATGGACAGGATTTGTGACAGTTATTTGTTTTATGTATTTATTTTAATTTTTTTGTGCAGCACTTTGGTCAACTTTGTCATTATTAAATGTGCTATATATATATATATAAAACTTTACAATCTGATGCAAAATTTCACATTTCTAAAAAAAATTGGACAATGTGGTATTATTATGATTATGATCTACCTGGGTTAACCCAGACGCCATAAATATGGTAGCTGTATCTCCATGCTCAGAAAAAAAATGTTAATTAATGAAACCCTATAACACATTAGGCAAGTTGTCCCTTATAATGAAAAGGTCTGCATTTATGAAATTAATTTAAGTGTAAAGTTCTTTCAATCAATTTAAGAGGTGCTTATGATTAAATTTACAGCTGATTTAATCCAAGCACTCAGTGTAATTACATTTTTGCCCTTTGTTGTCTATTTTTTTATCCCATTGGCCACTTCATCAGGAAGCAGTTACTCTGCACTTTAGCATTCACATTAGCATATTATTAGATTTAAAGTACTGGAACTAAATTGCTGGAAAATTATGGAAATGTTTCAAACACAGAGAACTTTGGCTTTCATGACACTGATGCCCCAAGTAGGAATGTATTCATTTTTATTTTAGCTTTATTGTTTGTCTCAAGTTTATGCTCGAAATGGTTTAAAATTAAACGCTACACTGGCTTATTTTAATCCTCTGGAAAGCTTTAACAACTTGCACTGTAAAGTTCAGTTCCAGTAGATTATGCCTTAAGCTTCTGTAAGATAAACCATTGCCATGTTTTCCCTGTTGTACTATATTTATCATTCCACAGCCCAACTGCTTTAATCAATTGCGAGCTGAGATAGGCAATCCTTGAGCTGTAAACTGTATCCTTATCTGCTGCTGGGTAGCCTTAATCTACCTTTTGCACCAATGTGTTGTTTCATTAAAAGCAGTTTGTGACAGCCTGTCTCACTCCATACTCACTGTCCTGTCTCCAGTGAGCAACTCACCCTTGGCGAAATGGGAGGAGGTGAGCCTTCACCCAGACAGTGCCTTGAATGGAGGGCGGAAGTGGAGATATGAGAGGAAGAGGTGCACCTCCAACCATTCATCTAGTGAGCTTTTGTGGTACGGTCAGGTTTACATCATTGTGCATATTTTATCATGGTGTCCTAAACAGGCCTGATATGATATGTTTCCATATTTAGTGTTTAATATAGTCACAAGGTGTGCTTAACTGTTTTTGGAGCCATAAAGATCAACTTTATGCTGCTTTAATAATTAATATTGGGGTAAAACAAAAACAAAGCATGTTGAATTTTTACATTCTATTCCCCAAAACCATTAAATTAGATTTAATAAGCCTTTAATAAGATTTAAATTAGATTTAAAGGGGTCATATGATGCGATTTCAAGTTTTCCTTAACCGCGGCTTGTGTACTGCATCATTACTGTGTCTGTTCCCCTTTCCGGCTTGAACTGATGGTAAAACTAATGACATTATTTACTGTCTTTACATTTATTTTGAAAGATGAAGCTTGCGATTATGGTAAGGGGCGTTACATTTCCGACGAGTGCTTGCGGTGTTCGGCCAATCACAATGCACTGGGTCAGCTGGCCAATCAGAGCAGACTGCGCTTGTCGGAAGGAGGGACTTTGTAGAAAACTAAGCGTTTGAGAGAGGCGGGGCATATAGGACCTACAATAATGTACAGTATTTGAAAAATAATGTGTTTTTTGAACATTAAAGCATGTCAACATATTCTGTTACACCAAATACACAAAATAATGATCTTTTAAAAAGCATCATATGACCCCTTTAATAAGCCTTTAACTTAACACGTAGTTAGGTTAAAAAACTTTTGGACAGCTGTGTCACTAACAGTGTGAATGTTGCATTATTAAAAAAAAACTAAATACACCATACCAGTATTATAAATGGAAGTGAATATTTTGAGTCCATTTTACATATTTTATAATTTTGTCTTCAAATCATCCTGAGTGGCCTCTTTTTCTGTCTTTGAGTTTTGGGGTGGTAAATCTATTGGTTATAAAAGATAAAGAAATGCAATGTATTTTTAAGAGTATGATCATTTATCTTAGATGTTAGATTTGATTTGTTTAATTCAGTTGCCTCTGTTCATCATTACCATTATTGCAAGCAATAATATCATTATTCACAGCATCTTGTCCTTTTCAGGTCTGCAGACTTTAAAACAGATTTCTCTAACAGGCATAGTACCCTGGAGCTCAGCATTAGCACGGAGTCAGACCCTGGGCCGGCCCCTCAGGTACACACTAATGATACTTTGATCTCATGTAAAAGACTACAGCAGCATTCAGTATTGATCATAATCTCCCCTCACACTCAGAAAATTGTTCCTGTGTGCACTTAATATGGTACAAACCCTTCTCACTAGGGCCTTCTGCGGACAAATTTGTTCCATTAGAAAAAAAAATCAAATACTGGAGGTACTAAAAATCCAAATAGTAAGCTGAGGTACCTGAGGAAAGGCACATACATCTTTGTATACGACAGGTACAGAATGCTACTATAAAAGGCCTTCCATGTTTCTAAGGTGCAGTTAATGGAAAGTGATACATTCGTTGTTTGAAGTACAGGATTTTTACCCTCATGTACCCCTTTTCTGAGTGTGCATCAAAAATATATATTTGTCAGATTTTTCTGTATTGATTCCTCTTTGTGCGAGACATTCTATTTATTTCTCAGATACTAGTAAGGATTTAAAGTGCCCCTATTATGGATTATGAAAGGTTCATATTTTGGTTTTGGGAGTCCCAAACAACAGTTTGACATGCATGCAAGGTCAAAAAACACTTTAATTGTCTTACAATATGCATTTATTTTTACTTTATTTGCTCAAGGCCTCCCAAACGATTCGCTCAACGATTCGCATTTTTCCAAACCCCTGCTTTGCGTGTGATTGAGCGGTCCTCTAATCTGCGGTGATTGGTCCGATGACCCAGTCTGTTGTGATTGGTCTACCGCATGCAGGGCATGTCGGAAACGGAAAGCCCATAACTCCAGGTAATAACAACGACAAACATTCACTATTCATCGACACATTTCTAGACAATTGCGAGCGAACAGATATTGCTGTTAGCCGGTTAGCCAGAGACCTACAAGCTGCGCGGGGCGAACACAACACACACAACTAAATACGTATTTTGCATGCTACAGAGAACATGAGAGCAACAATTTTTAATACTTACAGGTTGTGATTGGAGGAGGAAGAAGCTGGTTCAAATAAACTGGGTACTGATCCTTCCTTCAATAACCGGCCTGCGAATCCCGCTTGTACGCATTTAGGTTGCTGTAGCAGTCATCAGTAAAATGACGGGGACACAACACAAGGTTGGAGCTATACTGCTGTGGTATTGCTGTAAAAATGAACTTTAACCATTGATTCTTCACAGCCTCGTCCTTTGGCATTAAAAAAAAAAAAAACAGATTTACCCTCACAGTGAAGAGCACAGCGTCTTCTCGACATGATGCTATCCACAGGAATCCGCTACAGTGTTTGAGGGAGGGGGTGTTCAAGTTTTCCCAGGTCTGCGTGTGCAACAAGTGGGCGGGCATTACTGTATGCTAATGTTTCATGTTGACGTCAACATGAAACGGCTTGGGATTCGTTTTAAAAACGACTCTTTAAATGACTCAGTGTTGACTCTTTCTTTTGAGAGACAATAACTTTATACACGGTTCATTTTTAGGTTTAAAACTTTGCAGGATGTTTTCATTCACTTAGAGCTGTGTTACACACTGCATGAAAGGTACTTTTCAAAAATCCATAATAGGGGCACCTTAAATATAGCAATAATATATACTAAACCTTTATACTGCCCACAAATTTAATCCTGCCTACTGAAGAACTGAGTACATGAATAATATACAGTGGCCCCAGTAAGTATTCAATAGACCAGAAATTGTCCAAATGTCACTGCATTAGATAACAAAATCTTAATGAACGGACAACACAAGCACACTTCAACATTTCACAGAAAGACATTTGTTAGGCTCTACATCAGGGATGGGCAACTGGCGGCCCGCGGGCCGTATACGTAAAGATTGCTTTCAGTTAATGATGTTAATACTATCTCCAACCAGGAGAGGGCGTTATAGTTTCCAGCCGCTCCCCGTATTAATTTCAGCATAGTAGGACGTGCACTCTAATGTAAACATTCACTAACATTAGCAAATAATAAATTAAAAACTGACCATGAAAACAGTATTTTCCAGTTAAGATGGTAAACAGATCATCTTTTTACCAAATTCAAGGGGATACCCATATGTTTGGATTGTTTGAAAATCTGTATTTTATTTAAATCGCCATCACACCATTGCTCACAAACAACGGGGACGCCAGAGTTGCACCCCAGATAGCACACGTACGTCTGCAAGATGTCTGTTAAAGATCTCTTCATCTGGAAAGCATCTGCTGTGTACAAACATCTGATAGACGTCTTAAGATGTCAGTTTTACATTCATTCTAAATTATAAACATCTTAGACATCTTCTAAATGTCTATTTGACATCTGATAGGAAACGTCCTATAGACGTATTGCAGATGAGCAAATGTGCTAAAAAATACATCTTACAGATGTAAATGCAGACGTCATATAGACATTTCTGAGATGTACGCGTGCTATCAGGGACTTGCCTCAAATCTCAAAGGTAAAATAATTTCAAAGGTAAAATTCATAGTCAACAAAAGCTTTTTGCCAAATGCATGACAGAAATGTTTGCACTGAATTATGTTCTTATTTCCGCGGGTCCTTAAAACGTCTTCAGTTAAATTGTTTACATTTAAGGCCATGAAAACTCTTAAATGGTACAAAAAGTCTAAATTATAAGAGGTCTTTGGGGACGGAAAGACAAGAATTGCTATATGGATTAATACTGTATGACGATTAAACTTCAAAAGGCTAAGATTTCACGGAATAAACTTGAGCGCTGCATGTCAGCTTTGTGTACTGCGGTTACTGGGGAAACCACTATATTTCTGCAGTTCCGAAAGTGAAACCTGCTGGCAGAGAACGAATTTGCTTTTTCAATAAGCCCATCTGCTATTTTTGCTACATATTTTTAAATGTGAACCAGTGGATCGACAAAAAGCTAATGCATTATAAAAATCTAAACAATTAAGAAACTAAGATATATTTATATGTTATTTAATATAATAATTGATTAAATTAATATAATAATTGATACTTTTGACTCTTCTTTCTTAAAAATTGTTTAAAGGCTGAAATGTAAAGTGCAGGTCTTAAAAGCTCTTTAAAGCTCTTAAATTAAAAAATGCAGTTACCCGGTTATTTTATGGTACCATTTGGAATAACTATTTTTTTTTAATGAGCCCTTTTTAACTGTCCTCTTAGGTTGTTTTGAGAATGTTCTGTAGGCCACTAATTTAAAAAGGACCTCTGTACATTTGTTTGTTGCAAATTTACAGACAATGCAATTGAGATGTTTACATTGGCTTGTTGGGGTAATATTTCTGTCCACTGGCTACAAAGTTTTTCTTCTGAATTAGCATAACAGCACAAGTTTTATAGTTAAATAAATCTTTAAAAACAAATTGTATTAGTTATACTTTAATTTCCTTCAATAAAAAGGAGATTGAGTAAAACGGTGTAAAAGGTGTTTGGATGTGGATTAGTAATCTGGCCCCTTGGTATAAAGGAGAAAAAATGCTGGCCCTCGTCACTATCAAAGTTGCCCATCCCTGCTCTACATGATAAAACAGTAGATTAACTGTTCAAATTTAAGACAAAGTATTTGGGTACTGTCACAGAGTCACCAGCAACACCAGATCCTCCAGCTCTACCCACCTGATCACAATCACCCGATTTCTGATACACTTCACCTGTCAACACTAATCAAGTCACAGTATAAAGCCACCTTCCTATCACCACCTCAGTGTCTGGTCTTGTTGTTCACTAGCCTGCATCAAGTTATCTGGCTACTTACCTGCTCTACCTACCTTTTCGTCGAATTCATCCCAGTTGTTTGCCATCATCTTCAGTCTTCCACCCAGCACGTTGTCTCAGCCTCACCCTGCAAGAATCCTCAGTGACTGTTCAGCTAAGTCTTTGCTCAAGATTATCAGCTATACTATCTCACCTATGATCATTGCTTGCTCCTTTCCTGAACCCTGTAATAAAGCTCTGTGAGACCGTCATTTACCTGTGTTGTCTCTTTCTGTTTGCTGACAGAAGACAAGACCAACAACATGCAAAACAACGCAGTGTCAAGCAATGATCAGAACCCGGACTTGTTTGCTGAGCTCGTGCAAGCTATTCGCCAATCCCTTCAACTTCTCATCACCTCTCCTTCACTATCTGCCTTCGCCTGTCCCATGGCCTGCCCAGCGACATACGGTGAGGTGGAGGAATGCAGCAGATTTCTCTTATAATGCTCGCTCTTCTTCGAGATGCAGCCGCAACTATTCCGCAGCGAGTGGGCTAAGATTACTTATATTAATTCACTCTTGTTTGGGCACGCATTGCAATGGGCACATTCCATATGGGATGCCAACGGCGCAATAGCCAACTCACTCATGGCTTTTGTCACCCACTTCAGAGGTTTTTGGACAGAAAGCCAACGATCTGTCCGTCAACGATCAACTCTTCCGGTTTCGCCAAGGCCAATCCACTGTGAGTGACTATGCGCTGCAATTCCACACTCTAGTGGCAACCAGCGGCTGAAATGAGATGGCGCTCATCACTGCATTCAGACAAAGGCTTAATGCAAACATCTGTCAGCAAATGGCCATTTATGATGATGTTGTGGGACATCCAAAAAGCCAATCGCATCTAACAGCCTGCACATTGGCCCAACCTCATGCATCTCCTCCACCCGCCTCGCCATCTGTCTCACCAGAGTGTCCAGCACCAGAACTGATGCAAATTGACTCTTACCACCTCACTCGTACAGAGCATCAACGGAGAATGAATAACGGGCCCTGTCTGTACTGTGGAGCAACGAGGCATCTGATATCTGCCTGTCCTGTCCGTCCACCACGCCCAGCGGTGAGTACCCTTCAGTTACAACCTATGATAGCACCATTAACTTGTACTACCGTGCTGGTAACCAGTGCCAAACGATCTATTTTAGCGCAAGCCCTGCTCGATATGAGATCTGCCGGGAAATTCATCTCCCTGAACCTTCTTCATCAACTCAACCTCAAAATGAAAACCTATTCTCAACCTTAAAATATCCACACTATACTGGGAAAACAGCTAGGCAAAGGCAAAATCCAGTATTGCTCACCCACCATCACGCTCCGCATCGGTTGTCTGCATCAAGAGCCCATCTCCTTTTTGGTGCTGGAGGGTTCAACTGCCGACATCATCCTGGGGTGCCCTTGGTTGACTCAACATTCTCCATTCGTAACATCATCAGGCCACTTTGAATATCAGATGATGGCGTATGGCCTCTCCAACTCACACCCGGTCTTCCAGGGGTTCATGAATGAGTTGATCCGGGAGTACCTCCACCTCTTTGTGATTTGTGTACATCGACGACATCCTCATCTACTCCTGGAACCTGGCTGAACATCGCCACCATGTGAAACAGGTCCTTCAGAAGTTAAGAGAGCACCATCCAGCATGATACCATCCAATTCCTCAGTTACATAATCGACCATCATGGCATTCACATGGACCAGAGGAAGGTAAAAGCCGTCAGAGATTGGCCTCAACCTACTACCATCAAGGAACTCCAAAGTTTCATAGGTTTTGCCAGTTTCTATCGCCAATTCATCTCCAACTTCAGCCAAATCTGTGCACTTCACTCCTCAAGAATAAGACCAAGTCTATATCCTGAATGCCTGACGCCATCAACGTCTTCAATCAGCTCATGAAAGCCATCGGGACAGCTTCTACCCTGGCACACCTGGATTGACGAAGTAGATGTAGCCACGGTCGGGGTAGGAGCAGTCCTGTCCCAACGTCACAGAGAGTCTCCCATCCTCCATCCATGTGCCTTCTACTCCAAGAAACTATCCCTGGCGGAGCAAAACTATGACATTGGAAACCGGGGGCTCCTAGCTATCAAGCTTGCACTAGAGGAGTGGCGACCCCTGGCTGGAGGGAGCCAACCACCCTTTTTAAGTAATAACTGATAACCGTAATCTGGAATATCTTCGCGATACTAAACGTCTCAACCCCCGACAAGCCCACTGGGCTTTGTTCTTCACCCACTTCAACTTTACAGTCACTTACTGGCCCGGATCAAAGAACCAAAAAGCAGACACACTCTCCTGTATCCATCACCCCAAGGACAATAACTCTCCTCTGGAACCCATCCTCCCTCAAGCCATCATTGTGAGTCCCATCCAGTGGTCCCTTGATGATCAGATCTCAGAAGCCACTCACTCTGAGCCTGCTCCGCTGGGAGGTCCAGAAGGGAAGGTTTATGTACCATCATCCCTACGGCTAACCCTTCTGGGCTCTGGACACCCAGGCAGCCAGCAAACCCTCTCAATCCTCCAACATCACGACTGGTGGCCCAACATGGCTCGGGAAGTCCCCCAATTTGTTAAGAGCTGCTCGGTCTGTGCCATCTCCAAGACTCCCCGACACCTACCTCAAGGAAAACTGGTTCTATAGCCGTTTCCTTCCCTGGGCCTAGTATGCACAGAACTCACTACGGCAAAGCACCACCGGCCTGACACCTTTCCAGTGCATACTTGTCCATCTGCAATAGGCAGTTCGGAGACATAAAAGCCAGGCAAATGCTCACCGCTCCCCAATACCACATGAGTCAAAATGTCTGGCAAAAAGTCAACACCATCCTGGACTCCCGGCGACGAGGCATCCATCTGGAGTATCTTGTGGATTTGGAAGGATACGGCCCAGAGTAGAGATCATGGGTTTCACGTGATGACATCCTTGATCCAGCCTTATTAACAGAGTTCCATGATTAGCATCCTGACTGTCCTACACGATGAGGACATGGTCATCCTCATCGCTGCATCGTGCAGTCATCTGGATCAGCTGATGCACTTCACCTGTCAACACTAATCAAGTCACAGTATAAAGCCACCTTCCCATCACTACCTTAGTGTCTGGTCTTGCATCAACTTACCTGACTACTTACCTGCTCTACCTACCTGTTTGTTGAATCCATCCCAGTCATCTGCCTTCATCTTCTGTCTTCGACCCAGCACGTTGTCTCAGCCTCACCCTGCAAGAAACCTCAGTGACTGTTCTGCTAAGTCTTTGCTCAAGATTATCAGCAATATTATCTCACCCGTGATCGTTGCTTGCTCCTCTCCAGAAGCCTGTAATAAAGCTCTGTGAGACCGTCATTTACCTGTGTTGTCTCCTTCTGTTTGCTGACAGATACTATCTACTTGTCAAATATTACGTGTTTCACACCACAATTTCAAAGCTACTTTGTTTGCGGTACTGCGGGGCGGGGCGGGGCGGTGGCTAAAGTTACCCAACCTTTAGTAACTAGTATCCTCTGTGGTTACTTTGCTAGAACATCTGTGTAAACTTGAAAGGAACTGGCTTCGCACATCCACTAAAAATCTCATCGAATTCAGATCAATTTAAATCCCAATATGGCAAATAAATTTAGTTAGTTCTTGACATAATAGTTATGAAAAAATGTCTAGCATCTTTTATTTGCAGATACCTCTTGGTTTGATAGTTCATCGTCTCATGTATATTTTAGTGTGGCTTAAGTGTTCAAATACTTTTTGGGGCCACTGTATACTAAAAAATTTATATTGGCCATAACTTTAAGATTGCTTATTCAGCATGATCTGAGGACAGAGACGGTGTTACAAAGCGACTGCTGGTTGACCTTGTCTGCATGTGTGTGACCATCTGTGTGTTGGTCATAATTGGCCATAACTTTAAGATTGCTTATTCAGCATGATCTGAGGACAGAGACGGTGTTACAAAGCGACTGCTGGTTGACCTTGTCTGCATGTGTGTGACCATCTGTGTGCACAGCGGCAGAGGCCCCAGCTGGGTGGTACTTTACTGGGGAGACAACACTCATTAGAGGAGGAGTTTGTTCGAGCCAAGGCTGCTGTGGAGGTGAGACAGAGTCCTTACAATACACACACACACACATGCTAACACAAGAAAATCACAGCTACTTATTCATTTGAAAAGTTTGGAAAAAGTCATGTCTGCTACCACACAAATCTTCATACCTCAAGGCTTACTCGCAATGTATCTGGTCACCTGGGAATCGCAGTTTCTTGCATTCTGTAAGGTCAGTCTCACCCTGTAAGTTAAGACTGCATAATTGGTGTATTTTTAGCCGAACAGTGCAGCATTAACAAAAATGAAATCTCAAAGAGGCTGCTTTGTGATGATGTCAGCTCTTAGCTCTCTAGTCTTCCATCCAGAGATGCTTATTGGGCAGTAATATTCATAAGACATCCATTTTAATGTCATGTGCTCAGTAAAGAAACCAGTAAAAAAGGCCAGAGCATCTGTACTGTAGCTATATTAAACAGTGACACTAAAATCCAATCAATATCATGATTCAAACTGTCTGAAGTTTTCTGCTTCCTTCGTATGAAACTACTGTAACTTTTATAGCACACTCTAATATGTATGCTTTTATATTTAAAATACAATTTTAAGGAAGATTATTTCTGCCGTGAAACATATTTAACTGAACATAATTCCTATAGAAAAAAGTGTTTTAGCAAAACTTTACTGCTTATTCATATTTATGAAAGAATAATTCATGATATTTGTAAAAATAAAGATAAACTTTTTACTTTTTAAACTAACAAAGTAAATAAACATGTGTACATACAATCACAAGTATGTATGGTGTAAAGAAAATGTTACTGTAACAAATGAACACAGGGAGACAGGGTTTATTTAACACAAATGGTGCGATAACAGAACAGTCTTGAATGATAACATGGTGAAAACTTAAAGGCGATACTCATATGTGCTGACGAGGATGGAGGATGAGGCAGACGAGATGACGAGGGCCACACAGACACAGGTAAACGGGAGATTATGCTGGAATAATCAAAAGAACAGGTTAGTAACGAGTGCAGCATAGTACGCACATACAAGGCCAGACAGTGTCCTTGATGAGGCTAGTGTTTGAGTGACAGGTGCATATGATTAGTCTGTGGCAGAGTAACGGTGGTGAAGGGTGAACGGGGAATCCGGGACAGTTAACCTGTATATTGCTGTTTATTTCACAAAACATTTTTCAGAGTCACTTCATTTAACCTTTTTTTTTTTTTTTTTAAATGGTACAAAGGTTTTTCAAAACCATGTATCACACCAACAGATTCTTGGAAATTGTCACATGTGTTTTAAATACGTTTATCCAAAAGTTTATTATACGTTTATTTTCCTTTATCAGGGACTCAAATACTTCCTGATTAATTGCTACAAAAGCTTATACCTGGTGCATATTATAAACTAAAGCAAAAATAACCACATCTAATAATAAAACAGTTGTTGAAACTATAAAGCTAGTGTGCAGGTTTTCGTGTGCTAGCTGGTGATTATTTGAGTACAGATGAATGACTCTGGAGAACCCTTGCGGTGTTGCAATTGCATGGCACCTCTTTGTCATGGTGACAGGACTGCTTGAGGGAACCACAGGCAATCTAGGAAAAGATTGATCATCCATATTCCATTGGGCTGATAACAGACACATTTATTTATTTGATTTATACCTGTGTATCAGTCATGCAAATGGAAAAGATGAGTGTGTATGACTGTTTGTTGTACGTGATCGTGTGCAGTGTGCAGGATTTTCTGTGATTAATTGGCCCGTCCAATGGGTACCTTCATCACAGATACAGCACTCTCCCCTCATTTCCCCTGCAAACACTCAGTGAGTCAGCTCTAGGTGGACTGATGAAGCCTAAGCAATTGTTTGTGTGTTGCAAGATTAATTTGAGGTGCAAAGAAAAATAAAAACACGAAGATTTCCAGTCAGTGTTGCTCTAAGAACTGGTTTATTCAAGCAGGGAGCCAAAGTAAGCAAACAAAGAATGCTGGGTGGAACACACACTAGCAAACCATGCACAAATGCACAGATGGTTGATTAAAAAGCCTTTTAGATCAATGTCATGGGCGTGAATGAAGTTCACAGGGTTATCTGCTGTTTGCCTGATAAAATAAATGCCCTCATTCATGAAAGTGATGCTGATTTTTCCCTTTGTCATGATTAGAAGCCCTTGAGAATACATAAATGGGAAGACTTTGACAGTGACTGTGATTACATGTGCAAGAATATTACAATATTATTCAGAATTTGATTGTATTCCCAATATTTATGTTATGTAAACATGTTAATCTGTGAACTGATTAAACTGAGGGTTTCTAGAAATCTGAATCTGAATACAGATGGTATAAGCCAAAATTAATCAGAATTCTGTGTCATGTAACCAATTACACATGTAATTGAATATTCACTTTTACTGTATCCGTGCATGTCCAAGTGAAAGTAATTCTTAGAACTGTGTGATACATGGAAAATGTCAGTACATAGTACTATGGAAAATAATGTGATGCAAATGACTAAATGTGGTCACTAAGGCCATTACTTTTTGTTCTTTTTCTCCCATGGTGATTGAAACTGTTAAGAGGTCTCTCTCTCTCTCTCTCTCTCTCTCTCTCTCTCTCTCTCTTTCTCACTCTCTATATACATCAATTACAGCGATTGTGAGAGCTTCATGTCATGTGGTATAGAATCCTGCACTGCTTAGGGTCTGTATGCCTTTACTAATGCAAAATAATAAACTCCATCCAGATAAGTTTTATTAGCATATCAGTATGGATATGGTCAATTTATTACTGTACAAAATCTAAGTTCATGTGATTCTGGATTAAATCAATATGTCATTACATCCCTGTTAAATTTGTATAGTATTAATTTTGACATATTCAATGTTCCTGAAAGAAGCATTTTATTTCAGTTTTTGGGACAATGCTTCCACTGCAGTATGACAAAGAAAGTGATCTAGTTATTTGCTCAGTGTTCATGCCTCGCCAAATCGACAGATGGATTGTAATACATATTTTATGCAACTAATAGATAAGTAATATAGACATTTTTCATATTATAAGATTTTCATAAGGTGTTTCATGTTGAGTACATTTTACATGTACACACATGATCTCAGAGTATTTAAACTTGTCCCGGAATCCTGCAGTGATAAAATAATCTCTGCATCCTGCTGAGAAACCGCAGATTGCCTGTGTGTGTGTGTGTGTGTGTGTGTGTGTGTGTGTGAGAGTTTGTAAAAATTTTAAGACAAATTCACACACATGCACATCCACACACAGTCTGAGAGAGTCATTTAAGATAATACTTTCCTTTAGGGCTTTGCAGTACATGATGGACTGTAACTGGAATCTGCCCGGAATTATCATACCTCATCCGACACATAAAACTGTGTATAAAAATACATATGCATACATTGTATGGTGCTTCTGCTGACCTCTCAGATTGATAAGAACTAAATACTGTATGAAAGCTGAGAGGTCTGTCTGTAATCCAATCATAAATGTGCTTCTTGCAGATTATATTCTGGTGAATCCATAAAGATGAATATGTTGACCTTTTGACCTTGCTGCTTCAAATTACTTTACAGCTTTTATAGCTAAAAACAATATGTCCTCATAAAACTGGAGCATGATTGTGAGTCTGGCTAGTCCTATGTGGAATAATTAAAATAAAAAAACACATAGCAATTCAAATGCTATTAAGTCTATCCTAATTATTCCCTGCTGGTTTAAGTTATTGTTAAAGCAGCATTTTTATAGATGCCAAATAACATCTCTCTGTAATGCTCTACAGGGTCACATTTTATATGGTATTCCAATATTGGCTGTGTCCTAAAGGGCTGTTAAACTGTCTCCCACAGTCAGACACTGAGTTCTGGGATAAAATGCAGGCAGAGTGGGAGGAGCTGGCACGGAGGAACTGGTTGGAGGATGCTGACAGTGAAGGCCTGGTTCCACTCAACTTTTCACCCACTGAGAAGGTATTCTCAACCAATCAGAATGCTCTGCATCAGTGGTTCTCCACCATGAGCTGGGCCCCCCTAGCAAATTCCAAGAGGGTCTTAGGATGACTTTTATTTAAAATAATAAATGATTATTAATATATTAAAAATAATCTAATTTTAAACATCCCCTCTGCTGTTTTTTAATATGCTTAAAGACAAACCATGTGCAAATTCATCAGTCAACACCATTGTCAAGTATTTTCTCCCTAAAACTGCTGTGTCCCAAAGTCTCTAAATGTAAAACGGAACGCAACCCGGGGTGCCAAAATACTATTGAATAAACTGCCAGTGGGCGGAATCACACATATCAAAACAAAACATGTCAAAGTAGAATAATTGGCTGTAGGATTGTTTTTCTGAGAAATGAGCAAGTGAACTACATGTTTTTTTTTTATATCTACAAAATCATAAATTTATGATAGTACTGTCAAAAAATTACATACAGCACCTTTAACCAACGGAAACTACTCTATTCATTGTTAACCAATCAAAGGTGCTGTTCCACACCACCGCATGAATGTATTTCATGATGGCTGCCCTCTGTATTGCATTTTATGTGACGGCAGAATTGATACAGTGGTAGATTATCACTTCAAACGTTATAGACTCCAGATGCTGGATAATGCTCTCTTTCATCTAAAATGATCTCTTATGTTCCATCATTGTGTGCTTCCAAACAGGTAGAGAATGTTCAGATATTGCCAAAGACTATACTGTGCTGCCTGTGCTACAGCCCTTTTAGAGAGACAGCTTGATTAATCATAGCATCCAGTTGCTAGGTGCTTTCTATGCAGTTAAGTTGTTTTGGGTGGTTGATGGGATGCTGCTATTCAGTTTCGTGGGTGTTCTGGATGGTTGCTTAAGATACATTCTAAGAAGTTTGTAAGAATGCAGGTCTGTTTCTTAAGAACATCCTTTTTTATTAATAAGAAAATGGCAGGGTTTAGTAGTGTTTTTAATTGTATGGTGGTTCTTGTCAAAAATACCTCAAAGGCTGTATTTGTTGCGCTGTGTGCAGATTACTGTAATAATCATAATATTTGTGTACACTATTTTCATTTCAACTGGCTTGATGGGAGTTGAACACCCAGTGTTGCATTTTTTTTATGTGATGTTTAGTATTTTAAGAGCCTGTGGCAAGATGGAGCAGTCTGTTGCTGCATTCATTTGAGTCTTAGTTTATTGTGTAGTGTCCTGGATGGTGTGAATGTTGGGCATATGGCTTTGCAGTGGATCATTTGAAGTGTGAGTTCCTGTGCCCTTTTCTTCTCCCCACGCCTCTGATTAGCCCAACTGCACTTTCCACTGCAATATTAAAGACCTCAGCATGATCTAATTATCAACACACCACCATCTACCTCTCCAGATTTATGAAAGGCTTACAATAAGTCCTGATCTCAACTATTCTATTAAAATAATCATAATACTTACTCGTGATTTTGATTGTTTTCTTTAAGCTTGTTTTTTGGTCCTTTTGCTTGCAGGGTTACTACTTCCATTCCAATAACCCTTACAAAGACTACACCAATGCCTTTGAACAGGGGCTGCAGAAATGCAGGGATGGGGATCTGAACAGTGCTGTACTACTGCTGGAGGTGTCCATCGTACAAGACCCTCAAGACTCAGAGGTAAAGAACTCCAAGAGAAGTTTGCCCATTTATTGAGCATTTGTGTGTGTGTGTGTGTGTGTGTGTGTGTGTGTGTGTGTGTTTTAACCTTCCTTACACATTAGCTGTTTTCCAAAACTTAGCAAGTGGCCTACTTAGACAACATTTTAGCGTGTGAAGTCTTAAAGGCTGTTCAGTAAGGTACTACTGTCTATTTAACCAAAATCAAAGGCAGCTTGACATCTTTTGCAATTAAGACAATCCCAGACTACATTACACAGAGCAAAAGGGAAAAAACAGATCTAAGATGATGGTTGACTATTGCAAGTATACTTCAGGTTCACTTTAAATATCTTGCATTTAAAGACCGATATTATAGAGAGATCATTCAATCCTTATTAATAATCATATTAAAACACATTTTAGGCATAATATTAAGAAATGTGCATTGTGCAATAAAGAAATAGTCCAAATAAAATTTAATTATAATTTTATATCAGTTAGTCTTAAGTGATGTCAATAAATATGTCAAAGGATTTGAAGTATACTTACAGTAGTATGAAAAAAATGTATTTTAAATATGGCATAGGTTCTTTTTTACTAGGGGTGTGTGAGTGCGAGTATGTGTGTCTCTATTGTATGTGTGTACGTTTATATGGGAGAGAGCAAGAGAAAGACACTAGTGCTTCCATAGATAATAAAACATAATTTTGGGGGAATAACATGAAAATTGTTTGTCATTTTTATCCTATTGTTTAATATATTTACTGTATATTGGTCAACATCTTTGTGGGTTTTTGTTGTTTGCCGTTGTATGCTATAACTAAGGACCTTTGAAATAACTGAAATAATTTGGCGAAGTGATATTAAACTGTAATGCAGTCAAGACCTGCCTGGAACTCCTTTAAGCCCGGGATACACTGCATGATTTTTGGCTGTCCCAGATGAAAGATTGCCATCGTGAAGCAATCGTGGCGATTTCTGTGATCGTGGCTCTTAATCGGTGGTCCTACGTCATACAGTGAGAGAGGTTCAAAGACGGGCGTTTTCCCGGTCTTGCGACCAAAGATAGCCTACGATAGTTTTCTGACAGTGTCAGAAATTCAGCATGATCAACGCACAGTGTGTTTGCTGCAACGACCTGCGTCTACTCAGCAGCCAATGAAATTGCAACATGAAATGACATATTGATCCACCCGACCAACGGCACTAAAATTTCAATGCCATGGAGGCAAAAAAAAGTAGAAGGTATACTGGTATGTGGGATACCCATAAAGAACAAATTCTTGTTGAGTTGTGGCAGCAGAGGGCATGTTTGTACGATGTGTCCTCTAGCTGCTGTCATGACCGCACCAAAAAGGACATAGCATGGAAGGAGATAGCGGAGGAACTGCAGCTGCCAAGCTCCCTGTGCAAAACTGGCATCCCAAGTTGTCCTCTTTTCCCAAACCATGAGCGGGGCCATATTGCATTCTTCTGCCGGCGCCTCTTCTTTGTTTCAGCACACATGAAAAGCACAACTGCCAAAGTGCGATCCATCTTGATGTACCGGTATTTGTTTACCACTAGCGCATGCTGATGACGTTGCGTTAACATGTGTCGCAGCCTACGATTCAATAGGTGTCATCATCGTACAGTCTACATGCTTGTCGTACCCAAGTTTAAACGATCCATGTCGCTCAGTGTGATAAAGTAATGATCTTATAGGATTGCTAAAATCGTGCAGTGTATCCCGGGCTTTAGGGGTGCGTTTGCCTAAACATTCATCAACCAATCAGAATCAAGCATTCAACTGCCCTGTAGTATAAATTGAAACAATGTTACGCAATATAATTGTTTTATATAATTATATATAATTTATATAATTATATATAATTGTGTTAATTGTTATAATTTATTACTGTATTTTTAATTAAATAATTGCAGCTGATGAGCAAGAGACTTCTGTCAAAAACATAACCAATTCCAAAGGTTTGAATAGTACTGTATAGAAGATTGGGGTGACCAACTGTTGTAAAAGTTTAAGAATTT
Source organism: Sinocyclocheilus anshuiensis (assembly GCF_001515605.1). Taxonomy (NCBI): domain Eukaryota; kingdom Metazoa; phylum Chordata; class Actinopteri; order Cypriniformes; family Cyprinidae; genus Sinocyclocheilus; species Sinocyclocheilus anshuiensis. The sequence continues at coordinate 97,519 of NW_015549671.1, read as the reverse complement.
TATATTTAGAACATTCTAAATCAGTCCCTTATGAGGTTCCATCTCTGAATGCTGCTGTAATCAGTAGACATCAAGGTGGCTCACTAGAATTTGCAACAGAATCATGTCCTGTATTCAACTCAGTTTACTTAGAATGTTTTATCCCCTTAAAAAAAAAAAAATGTATTCCTCACATCCCCTGCTATATCTCATTATTGCCCAGTCAGCACCATCAAATATTTAATAAAGTTTCCCATGCTTTAAGAGCCAAGGCGATGCCAGACAGATGGTGTAAACCTCTGGGATATGGCTTATGAATATGATCCTGTTTAACCTGAATCAAAACCACATTAAAGTCCACCACCATCGCCCCCCAGAGTGAAGTGCCATTAAATGCACTGGCCAAGCACATAAAGAGAGTGAACAACACTAGCTATGTTTCCATCCACCTATTTTTATGCGCATTTTGGATTATCGCATAAAAAAAACGCTGGATGGAAACGCCAAGATGCGCATTAATTCTAAAAATGCGCATAAAAAACTTATGTGCACAATTGAGTAGGATACATTTTCTATCCGATAAGAAAAATGCGCATAAACTACAATGGAAACACATTTACCGAATAAATTCCACCATGCGCATTGAAAAAGTCATGTGACTGCGCTATGAGACGGGATAAATTGACTAACCAGCGGACCAATCTCGTTCACAGCATCTATATGTTGTTTCGGTCGTTCTGAAATCTGTTATCAAAGTATTTCTGTATAATTACTGTCTTACATGACTGCGTTCCCAAACAGCAGGCATCCACCTCTAAAAGCATTGACCGCATTTATTGTGTTACGTCTGCTCTCTCTGAAGAGCAAGTAATATATTACACATGAAAATTATTATATTCAGTGGCTTCTCCTAGTTTTCTTAGAGATATTTAGTGTCAGTTTATCAGGAAGTGACGATTTTGTTCTCTTTGACTCATTGGATGGAAACGGTGCTTTATTCGCAAATGTTTTATGCGATATTCCAGTTTTGCGCATAAGTTAAATTCGCATCTTTGGATGGAAACATAGCTAATATGTTTTAGAAAACTGGCAGGCCCACTAATTGAATACTCTTTTTACAGTGACCTTCAAGCTATATATGTTCAAGTCGTTATATTTTTGTTTTGCTCTAATAATTTTGTGACGTTTGTTTCAAACTATAGTGCTTTTCCCCCCACTTTACAAAGGCTTGGCAGGTTTTGGGTACCACACAAGCAGAGAATGAGAATGAGCAGGCAGCCATTGGTTGTCTTCAGAGGTGAGTAGAAATAATGGGGGGTTTTGTGATTTATGCAAAGCCAAAAGTCTTATATTTCCAAACATGTTACATGATGTATGAGGAAATTGCATTAATGCTTTAAGAGCTTTTGCACAATTAGTGGTAACAAGTCGAATTGCAAAAATAGTTGTTTTCTGAACACTTTTTTTGTTTTTGTTTTTTTGTACTGTAGTCCCACTCCAAACTCAGCAACTCAGTTTTACACTCACTTTATTTTGTCATGTTCTGTCTGTCTGTTTTTGTTCAAATAGATGTTTGGAGCTGCACCCAAACAATCTGAAGGCCCTGATGGCCCTGGCAGTGAGCCTGACCAACACAGGACAGCAACCAGAAGCCTGTGAGGCTCTCCACCGCTGGATTAGATACAACCCAATATACAGACATCTACTCCAGGACCGCAGCCCTCTAGATGGTTCCCCACTGCCTCGCCGCAGAGGGTCCTCCATATCCCCCATCTCCACTCTCGGATGGTATGATTCACATTCACTCACATGAATTAACGTCCACATACTGCATATATAAATCATATGGATGTGGTCTGCTTTTTTGAGTTTAGTAAAGGTGGGAGTAGTGTGGCATAGTGGATAAAGGTACTGACTGAAAGATTGTAAGTTAAAATTAGGAGTAGGTGATATGACCAAAATCTTATATCACAATAATTCATGAAATTTCACAATTTTTGTTAACATTTTCAATAACATTTTCAATACTACAGCATATATATTAGGCTAACTAATGCAAGTAATCAAGTTGTCAATAAACAATCAATAGTGAAATAAGAACAAAGATACAAATGACAAGAAGTAAGACAAAGACATACAGTAGAACACTTATACAAATTTAATAAATAACGCTTTACATGTTTCAGGTTTGTCTAACACTAGTATTCAAGCACGAAATACTACAGAAATGTAATTATCAAATTTAAAATAAAACACTGTATAGTCATCATTGTATGAATTAATTTTTATCCTTATTAAAACTATGAAAGTTATTCAGTCGAGCAATGAGTGATTTTCTCTTCTTTTGTTGTTTGATTAACAATAATGACACAGACAGCAGCAGGTACAGTATATTAGGCTGCTGTCACTTTAAGACTTATCACATGGATCCAATATGTTGATTAACATTTCTACCACATGTTTAGGTTCACTTAACCATATAATATGACCAACTGTGTTTGTGTGAATACTCGCCAAGATGAGCATTTTGACATGCTATTGTGTTAATTTGGCCATTAAAGGGCCATTAAAACTGCCTTTTTTAATTACTTTGTACTGTTCTCCACTTACAAGGTCAACTTATAATGTTATCAAGATTTTTGCATCAAAAAACATGATAATTTATAAGTAAAAGGCTATTTTCTGTCCTGTTTTGACCCCCATCATTGGAACGCTCTGTTTGAATAGGCGTGGCGGAATGTAGAATCGGAAGTAAACACCCACTGGTATGATTGGCTAACAGTTGTGTATGTTTGATAGCCTACATCCTTCATAGATGGATGCTGCTGTGATTTAGGTTAAAAATGCATAAATACTCAATACATATCAAACAATTTGTAATAACAGACAAAGCAATAGTGACCATGTAATAAAAACAGTTACTCACACTTGTGTGGTGCAACATTACTGTCGGATCCAATATAGTCACACAGTATCGTCTTTTAGTTTCAATCTTTCTGAAAAATTATGTTTTATTAACAAGGTTCGGGAGGAGCGAGTCAGATACTTAGCCTAATTAACACAGGTGGAGCGCACTCAAGTTAATCAACACCATGATATAAATATAATATAAATCCATTGACGGTTTATCAGCATTCGGTTTGCACCTTTTGCCATTATATCTTAGACTCATGTAGCGGCCCGCTCCTTTAATGTAAGCGGAAAGGGCCCTGGATTCGTTTGTTGTTAGATCTCTCTAAATATCCTCTGAATATTATTAGCTTTGTTTCAATAAACCCTTAATGTTACTGTTGATATGCCTATTAACCAATAAAATAACCACACAGACCGTTAAGGGAAATAGAACTGAGATTAATTTACTTAAATCAAATAGAATAAAAAATAATAAATATAACAGACCCAGCAACAAAAGAGAAGTTGGACAGCAAAGGTCAAAGTGTCCCAAATATCACCAACTGAAATATGAATGTGAATTTGATACTCAAGTTCAGAAAAACACAAATTAGTTCACTCAAATGTCCCCAACAGTAATCAAAACACTAGCTGGTTTTCAATGTTAAAATTGTCCATCAATAAAATAAATACCCTGTTGCAGGCCTGATACGATGCTGGGGTTCGTTGAGGCACAAAACAATTTGCTGCTTCGCTCAATGAGCCAACAAAATAAACAGCTGTCTTACCGGCGCTAGTCTGAGTCGGTATTCCTGTGACGCACTTTCATGTGCGAGGCGCTAGTCTAAGTCGGTATTCCTGTGACGCACTTTCAAGCACGACGGATTACAGGTTTGGAAGAAGAGAATGCAGGTCGGCGATCATATCCAGCGCTGCCTGAGGAACCACTGAGAATCCCTGGTATCTCAGGGCGCTATCTGGGATGTCCCTGGTAGCTCCGGTTGGTAAGAGATGCAATCGACGGTAGTTTTCCACAACCACGAACTCGCTAGTCTCTCATGTAAAAGATAAGCGCTGATTCGTGAGAATCAGACGTGCAGTTCTGTTATCCGATGATACGAGGGGAAATTTCTATCCCCTCACCCTCAAACAACTTTATACTAACCCTAAATCAGTTCTCTTTTCGATAACTGTCATAGGATGGTATCCTTACACATTAGATAAACTCAATGTTTTCTCTTCCCCATGCCTCTCTTCTTCCCGAGTTCCCGCCCCTCCAGTCTTCCACCGATCCCATCCCATAACAACCGGTAAGTATTTTTAACTAAACAATTTAACATACATTTTTTCCTTCATTAATCAAAATGAAAACAATATGCATAAAACATAAATATAAAATATTAGAAAATAATATTAAAGAAACAATAACCAATCAATTAAATTAAACTTCAACTGGGCTTCACCCTCCCCCCTTTAAATGTCTGAATGTCCTCATACAGACTTATAAACTTTTTTTTCTTTTAGCACTACACTGTTGCCTTACGTTTCTTGTGACTAGCTTTTTTGCCAATTTGAATGATTACTCCTCTATGAACAATGGTTAGGGGCTGATCTCTTGACTTCCCTGGCTCATCATAGGTGAGTTTAACAAGTGGCTTTACTCTCCTTTTTCCCCTAACTGGTTCACTTTCGGATGGCTCGCTACTCTCTCCCTCGTCCTCACTAGTGTTTTGCTGACTTTCTTCATTTTCTACAGATGAACCGGCTGAACTTGAGACATCGCTCCCTGCAACCTCTTCAGGTAACAAGTTCCCTTCCTCAGAATAAATGTCCTCCCGGCGCATGTCCCTTTTCTGGCCTACCGATTGTGCCGCACTCTGCGATGCATAGTTCTCATTCAGGATCCCCTCCAGATATGATCTGTAAGGTTTTGGTACATTGGATTCAAACTCAGATGAAGTCTCTGAGGATGATACATCCTCATTTGTTATCACTGAGGCATCAATATTTGATCCCCTTCCCTCTTTCTGACGTTTCTTTCCCTTCACCAGATCAGTTTCTGCTCTGTCTTGGGGCCATCTCACCAGCTGCCCTATGGGTAAGAGTTGATCTCTGTGAAGTGTTTTGATTCTTCCCTGACCTGCTTCAGGTTTTACCCGGTATACTGGTAGGTTTGGGAGTTTTTCACAAACGACATAGGGTACTGAACTCCATCTGGTTTCAAGCTTGTGTTTCCCTTTTAACCCTAGGTTCTTAATCAGTACCCGATCCCCAGAGTCCAAGGCTTTACATGACACTCGTTTGTCATGCGATCTTTTATTCCTTTGGTGAACTTTATCGGCTTATTTTCTTGCTAGTTGGTAAGCATGCTTTAGGTCTTTTTTTCAGATTAGTGATATATTGCGAGTGTGCTACCTCATTCATTCCATCTGGTGATATTCTAAAGCAGATGTCTACGGGTAGCCGGGCTTCTCTCCCGAACATCAAGAGATATGGTGAGTACCCTGTAGCATAATTTCTGGTACTATTGTAGGCATGTACCAGGTAAGGAATCTGTTGGCTCCAGTTTCGTTTTTTGTCAGCACTCAGGGTCCCAAGCATGGCTAAGAGGGTACGATTGAACCGCTCGGGCTGAGGGTCACCCTGAGGGTGATATAGGGTTGTTCTTGATTTTCTAATACCAAGCAGGTTCAACAGTTCCTTTATCAGCCGACTCTCAAAGTCACGGCCCTGATCTGAATGAATGCATGCCTGTAGGCCATAATGGATGAAGTACTTCTCTACCAGTATTTTAGCAACACTGAGAGCTTTTTGATTCTTACTGGGAAACGCTTGTGCATAACGTGTGAAATGATCGGTAATTATTAACACGTTGCTCAAACCGTTTGAGTCTGGCTCCACAGTAAGAAAATCTATGCATACTAAATCCATTGGTCCACTACTTGTAATTTGATGTAATGGAGCAGCTCTCTGACCTGGACTCTTGCGAGTGATGCCGGCTCCACAGTTCTTGATGTAATTTTGCACATCAACCATCATCTTTGACCAGTAAAACCGACTTCTCAAGAGATCAGTAATCCTCTCAATCCCCAAATGACCTAGATCGTCATGCATTGCTTCGAAAACCACTTCTCGAAATTTGGTGGGTAACACTAGCTGAAAGAATTCTTTATTAGACTTCTTGGTTACTCTCTGAAGAAACCGGTCTTTCATCAGTAGCTTCCCTGCTTCATGTTTTAATGCCACCACCTCAAGATCACTTACTTTAGCTGGCCACATTCATTCTTTCAGGGCAGTTATTGCCAGTTTTATAGCCGGATCCTCTTCCTGCGCTTTGATTAACTCTGCTTGGGATAACAACTCCAAGGGATTAAGTTCCAATCTGGTGGGGTACGCATACGGTTCTGGAATGGAAATTTGTTCTATTTGACAAAATTCCTATTTGTTCAACATATCTGGGATTGTTCTCCAATGCCACTTGAGAAGTCACCCGCTGACAGATGGACTTTACACCAGATACAGGTATGTCTTTCCACTTATTATCTTTATCCTCATCCACAAACCTTCAGGATAACAAGTCCGCATCTGTGTTGTTCTTTCCTGGTCTATACTGGATGCTAGAATCATAGGTGGCAAGAGTGGCGAGCCACCTGTGACCGGTTGCATTCAACTTAGCGAGGTCAGTACATATGTGAGTGTGTTGTTGTTGGTTCTGACAGTAAACTTAGCCCCATACAAGTAATCGTGGAATTTGTCTACGACTGCCCATTTTAAAGAAAGAAATTCCAGCTGATGAATGGGGTACCTGTGTTCTGCTGGTCTCAGCTTTCTACTGGCGAAAGCCACTGGCCGCAATCCTTCAGGGTGTTCTTGATATAACACAGCCCCAAGGCCTTTCAAACTAGCATCCACGTGAAGAATGTATGGCTTACTGGGATCTGCGAAGGCCAAGACAGGAGCATGTGTCAAGCAATGAATTATCTGCTGAAAGGCGATCGTGCAGGAGTCATCCCATCGATCTCCAAAGGGCTCCGATTCTTTGAAGTAAGTCATGCTTTTCTCTTTGCTGGATTTCTTTCCTTTTTGTGTTGGCTCATAGCCCTTTGTGAGCTCTGTGAGTGGCCTTACAATAGAAGAGTAATTAGGAATGAACCGACGATAGTACCCACAGAATCCTAAAAAGGAGCGCAGGGACTTCAAGTCTGTTGGTTGGGGCCAGTGAGTCATCGCCGCAAGTTTGTCCGGATCTGCTGCTATCCCCTCTTTGGATACTATATGACCCACGTACTTGACTCGGTTCTGTCAAAAGCAACACTTATCGATGGACACCTTTAACCCAGCTTCTTCTAACCGATCCAGCACTTTCAAGAGTCTCTCCTAATGTTCCTCCAGCGACTTTCCAAAGACTATTAAATCATCCAGATACACCAGGACCTGGAGTAGATTCATGTCACCGACAACTCTTTCCATTAATCTCTGGAAAGTTGCAGGAGCTCCTGTTACCCCTTGTGGCATCCACTCAAATTGGTAGAATCCAAGTGGGCAGATAAAATAATTTTTTTCTTTATCTGCTTCGGCCATAGCTATTTGATAATAGCCACTTCTTAAATCTAGGACCGAAAACCATTGACTACCCACTAAACAGTCCAATGCATCATCAACTCTTGGAGTCGTGTATTGATTGGGAATTGTTCTTGTGTTCAAGGTTCGGTAATCAATACACATATGGACTGCTCCGTTTTTCTTCCTAGCAATTACAATTGGAGATGCGTATGGACTGTGTGACTCCTTTATAATGCCAACCTTTAAGAGGTCCTGAAGGTGTTTCCTTACATCATCTATATCTGCTGGGGCTAAACGCCTAGAGTGTTCTCGAAAAGGCCTTGAATCTGAAAGTCGGATACTATGATCTACACCCATAGCGAGGCCCACATCCCACTCCTGAAGCGAGAATACTTTTGTTCTCTTGCTCAGCTTTTGTTGCATTCCCTCTTTCCATTCTTCTGGAATGGTTGAATCTCCGAAATTGAACCGCTTCGGATCAATCACTTGGTCACAAGGTTCCCTCACAGGAGAAGGACTGACTGGGTCTGCTACATACAAATAACCAAGCACAGTCCATACAGGAAGAGTCACTTCTTTCATTGATTCATTTTGCTATTAACTGACTTTTTTCGATTGCCTGACTTGGAACCATGATGGTTTGGACTAATACTCCAGCCGGAAGTGAAGTCACAGCAGATGCATCTACCATCAGTGTGGTTTCATCAGGAGATTCAGTCATTTCCACCTCACCTTTTACACAACTACCTCCTCTGGGTGGAAGAGTCAGGGGTTCTGGACCTGGCCACTTCACACATCCAACAGCATCATCCATTTCAAAAGGTACTGTACCTTTCGGACTAGATGGTATCTCCTCCTCAGAGGTGGGCTCAACTTGAATACCCAAGGTATGTGCAATATCTGTCCCTGTTGATTCTTTGCATAATTGGGCCAAGCGGGTAAACAGACTGGCATTTGTGCCGATAATCACTGCAGTTTGGTCAGGGCTTGTAGGGCCAGGACAAATTAGTGCCAAGGCTGACAGACTTTCTGCGCCACCTATGACTTTTTTTTGGAATTCAATATCCACTACTACATACCCGATATACGGATAACTGGAGTCACTTAAACCCCATACAGCCAAACTGGACACAGGATGGATTGGAACTTCAGGTAGGTATTTTCTGTACCACTTCTCAAAGATTATAGTCACTTGGGACCCGCTGTCCAATAGAGCTGAGCATGGCTGTCCATTTTACAAGCAACTGGACAGTAGAGGAGTGTCCTATCAGTCCTTCTGGAATATGTTTCTCACCAACTGAACTAACAACACTCTTTTTCGCGGAACAGGAAGTATTACTCTTTTCTGTCTCTGAGGGCATTTCTTTTTGTCCCCATTTCATCTTCCTATTTGACCGAATACATTTTTTAATGACTTTGTCCTTGTTCTCAGGGGTTTGACATCTTGGGGCTAAATGCCCATCCTCTCCGCAGCTGTAGCAAAAATACTCTTCGGACTCCGAGTACTGCTTTCTTGGACTGACCAGTGATTTCTTTGGGGTAGTGGCCTTCAGAGTTAGGGCTGAAACCCCATCTTGACGACTGTCCTTACCAGTGACTTTTTGTTGAAGGCTCTTCACTTGCTTCTTTAGAACAGCAATTTCTCCTTCCCGTCTAGGGTCACTGACATTTGGACTGGAGGTAGGCTTGTGATCCACTGCTGTCTGTGACTGAGTTATCATAGTGGCAAACTGGGACTTTAGCTCTTTAATTTCAGCTTTCAGAGTTTGAATCTCTTTGTGTTTACCATCAGGGTCCACACTTGCACTGGCTTTTTGTACCCTTGTGTTCAACTTTGCACGAGACACTTCATATTCTTCTTCAGCCCGGATTTCACTTAACAACTCAAGGAAGTTAGGAGGTTTTGTCTTTCATTCCCGGAGTCCCAAATGAAGAAGCATCATATCAGCACCTACTGCACCCCTCAACAACTGCTCAATGCGTACTTTATCTCGGAGATCTGCCGGTATGCCACCCCTCTGGACCACTTTGGTTAGGGCATGCTCCAGTCTCCTTAAAAAATCTGAAAATTTTTCTCCTGCTTGCTGCTGCAACAAACGGAAACTGAAATACAAGTCATCACCTGACTCTGCGGATCCAAAAGCTTGCTCGAGGGCATCCAAGTGCTTTTCTGGAGTAACATCAGTGTCCGAATCACGCACAACTTTGACGATTTCTATTGCAGGCCCTCTTAAGCTTTCCATAATCCTCCTCTTTTTCTCTTTTGCAGTACCTTCACTTTCCTCCACCATCAACCATGCTTGTTCCATCCAGTGTTCAAACTGTTCCTCACCTGCAGGGGTAGGTATTGTTCCAGAAAACATTCTCAACCTTCTATAACCTCCCATTTCGCTTGAAGTTTTCCCAGTTTTTTCTAGCAGGTCCCTGACAGCATGGATATTAGCATCAGGTGAGGAGTTTTCAGAAACAGCAGACGAAAACATGGCCTGACTGTCTTCAGCTGTCCTTCCTTCACCCTGCAGTAGGTTGTGCATTTTTTTAGCAAAGTCCTCCGAACTAGTGCCCTCCCCAGTTGTAATGACAATCTTACAGGGTTCTGCTCCAGACATAGGCAAGACTTCAGGGGGTACTAAGTTTGGGTCTATTTTCTCCTTACTTTCACAGAGAACAAGGAAACACTTCAGATTATCTCTGAACATCCTACCTCTTACTCGTACCCTGCCAAGGCACTTGATTGTCTGCATTGTCTCTTCAATCTGTGTTATTTCCAGATCTTCTGGTATAACAACCATTACAGCATGGTCTTCCCTCAAGGCTTCCCCCTTGCACCAGACCCTAAGCTCTTCTCTAAACTGCTGCATTTTTTTTTTCAATTTCAAACCGTCAAGCATTATATCTCACTGTTAAAGCTAAATAATATTCGGGAAAATTCTAAAATCCCAGCGGTACCTCCATTTATGTAGCGGCCCGCTCCTTTAATGTAAGCGGAAAGGGCCCTGGATTCGTTTGTTGTTAGATCTCTCTAAATATCCTCTGAATATTATTAGCTTTGTTTCAATAAACCCTTAATGTTACTGTTGATATGCCTATTAACCAATAAAATAACCACACAGACCGTTAAGGGAAATAGAACTGAGATTAATTTACTTAAATCAAATAGAATAAAAAATAATAAATATAACAGACCCAGCAACAAAAGAGAAGTTGGACAGCAAAAGTCAAAGTGTCCCAAATATCACCAACTGAAATATGAATGTGAATTTGATACTCAAGTTCAGAAAAACACAAATTAGTTCACTCAAATGTCCCCAACAGTAATCAAAACACTAGCTGGTTTTCAATGTTAAAATTGTCCATCAATAAAATAAATACCCTGTTGCAGGCCTGATACGATGCTGGGGTTCGTTGAGGCACAAAACAATTTGCTGCTTCGCTCAATGAGCCAACAAAATAAACAGCTGTCTTACCGGCGCTAGTCTGAGTCGGTATTCCTGTGACGCACTTTCATGTGCGAGGCGCTAGTCTGAGTCGGTATGCCTGTGATGCACTTTCAAGCACGAGGGATTACAGGTTTGGAAGAAGAGAATGCAGGTCGGCGATCATATCCAACGCTGCCAGAGGAACCACTGAGAATCCCTGGTATCTCAGGGCGCTATCTGGGATGTCCCTGGTAGCTCCGGTTGGTAAGAGATGCAATCGACGGTAGTTTTCCACAACCGCGAACTCGCTAGTCTCTCATGTAAAAGTTAAGCGCTGATTCGTGAGAATCAGACGTGCAGTTCTGTTATCCGACGATACGAGGGGAAATTTCTATCCCCTCACCCTCAAACGACTTTATACTAACCCTAAATCAGTTATTTTCGATAACTGTCATAGGATGGTATCCTTATACATTAGATAAACTCGATGTTTTCTCTTCCCCTCGCCTCTCTTCTTCCCGAGTTCCCGCCCCTCCAGTCTTCCACCAATCCCATCCCATAACAACCGGTAAGTACTTTTAACTTAACAATTTAACATACATTTTTTCCTTCTTTAATCAAAATGAACTTATAGGGAAAACAATACACATAAAACATAAATATAAAATATTAGAAAATAATATTAAAGAAACATTAACCAATCAATTAAATTAAACTTCAACTGGGCTTCACTTAGCTTCTCCCATCTAAACGACGAGACCTATACTGGGGATTTTTCGGTTCTCCGGCCAATCTGCCGGCCCCAGGATCGCTCCTTCTCCGCCAGACACCGCCGCCGAGCTCTAGGCTTCATCGCGGCCGCTATCGGCGTCACTTCCATTTTTTTCCCCGACATCTTCTTATCTTTCGGCTGAGCCTACAATTCCTCCAATCGGAAAGTGGACCACATTTAAACCTGAGGCAAACGCTGATTAATTCCGACGCACCGTCCTCGCGAAGGGTAAACAAAGCGGATCTGTACGATCTAAGTTATTTGTCTCCCAGCAATCAGCCAACCTCACTCCTAAATTTATTCCAGCAGAGTGGCCAATATTTCGAGCAAAGTTCGCAAGGCCCCAAACTCGCCTCGCTCGACACCACCATCGCCCCGCACAAGACCCGGCTCTCCTTAAGCGCCGGGTCGCAGCGGCAGTGGACCGCATTTAAGCCTGAGGCAAACGCTTATTAATTTCGACGCACCGTCCTCGCGAAGGGTAAACAAAGCGGATCTGTACGATCTAAGTTATTTGTCTCCCAGCAATCAGCCAACCTCACTCCTAAATTTATTCCAGCAGAGTGGCCAATATTTCGAGCAAAGTTCGCAAGGCCCCAAACTCGCCTCGCTCGACACCACCATCGCCCCGCACAAGACCCGGCTCTCCTTAAGCGCCGGGTCGCGAGAACCCCTATAAATAATCAAAGCAGCAGTCAACGAGCCTGGGCCGCGCCCCAGATCTCACCGCAGCAAAGCCTCACTTGCTTCCCGCTTCGGCTCAACCTTTCACTGCTGCTCTTCCGGCCGCAGCGTTGTATGCAGCCGGGCCTCCAGCAGACGCTAGCGCGAGGCCACTTCCTCTAGCGACGCAAGCCGTGTCGCAAATAAATTTTTAGGTAAAGTCGCTAGTAGGCAGGTCATTTTGTTGCTAAAAGTTGTTAAACGACGTTGTGACAAAAGGTATTGCTAGGCACCTCTCCAAGTCTCTAGCCGACTTGCCGCTTGGCTAGCTTTTCAATACTTTCTTCTTTGGGTGGTTAAGAGGAAAATGCACGTCTTTAACATCTAATAACTTTTTAAAGTTGCTAAAAGTTGCCTAATACATTTTTAAATGGGTTAAAAGTATCAAAAGCAAGAAATCATATGGTTTTATAGAACAAAACTGTTAAAATACATAATGTATTATAAACAATAGAGCTAATGTACATTGCGCATTACAACAAAGGCCTGCAGAGGGCGCCCAGATGAACGTTATAATATACCCAAACTCACAACAACATGCAGAGATGGAGTTTGAGACGCTCCACACATGTAAATGATAACAGTTCCTGTGGAACTACTGTGAACGGAGCCGCTGTGTGACGCATGTACTTAACCTACACGCATGTAAATAATTATAGAGCATATACTGTATTAGAACGGCATTGCATATAATTAATTAAATCGTAGCGTTTGTGAATTCACAATTATGCTTAATTATGATTTTTAAATGGGTTTAATATATCATGCAGCCTTGGAAAACAGACTAATAATGTGTTTTATACAT
>NW_015549671.1:69682-84207 GCF_001515605.1 Sinocyclocheilus anshuiensis | reverse complement strand
CTAATAATGTGTTTTATGGATTCTCGTCCGTGAAATGCGCCACTTCCGGTATTTTGCCGGTTAGTCGACGCGAGCATAATGAAGTCGAGGATTTTTAAAAAATCGAATAGTCTAATAAAATCGACGAATCACGACAGCCCTACAAGTAACCATATGGTTATGTTGAACAAAACTTAACATAATGTATTATACACAATATAATGTACATACACAAAGCCTACAAAGGGCACCAATGGCCCGACAATTGTTTCTACATGTCACATTAAAACAACATTTAATTCAAATGTCCACTTAATCTTGAATATTTGGCAATCGTAAATCCTTGAATGTGGACATCAAAAGCCATTTTTCTGAGTTTTTCATTACGTTCAGCCATTTCACTGAAATAATCTGTTCAGCTTTTCCCCCATAGGAGGCGTGAATTAAACGAGGGTTCATGATCAGCTCTTTTGATGCCCCGCCTTCTCAGTTTCGCATTAGCCCATTGGAGTGGCTACTAGGAAAATTCTGGGGTAAGAAATGCCTTCTAATCGATCTGTCAGCTCCACGTAACTCCCTGTTTTCAAGCATAAACATCTCGATTCCTTGACTAATTCCCTCTCAATAGTAAGACATTGATCTCGCAATCAATATAATAAAATCACAGGTCTTAGCACTTGGCTGGCAAAAGTCGACATCACCTCAGCTTTCAAAGCTATGCCTATCCATCCAGATTCACGGCACTTATTTGGGGTACGTTGGCACAGGAAATCCTATTTTGTTGTGCTCTTAACTTTCAGATGCAAATCAGCACCAAGATTTTCTGATGTGTTATAAGAAGCAGCTTATTGGATTTATCAAACAATTACGCAAAGTAATCCTCATAGCATCTACACAAATTAATCCTCATAGCATCTACCCTTTTAGACAACTCAAATTGTTCTGAGCATTGAATTCCCTTACAGATGCTGCAAGAGCGCTCCCGGTGGAGCAAATATGTTTCTCCGTCGACTACTGGCGAGGCTCACCCATCTGATGCCGTGAGTATCGAATTCCCATCAGATGCTGCAAGAGCCTCCCGGTCGAGCAGACCTTGCCTTTCCATCAGACTACCGGCAAAGCATACCAGTCCGAGGCCGCGAGTATTGAACTCCCATTGAACACCACAAGAGCCTTCCGATCAAGCAAATCTTGGCCTTTCCATCCGACTACCGGCGAAGCATACCCGTCCGAGGCCGCGAGTATAGTCTTGACCTCCCGTCGGATGCCGGCGAGATCCTCCCAGCCACACAACTTTACCTTTCCGTCATACGTTCGGAGAGGCTTACCCGTTCGATGCTGTGAGTATTGAGCTCCCGTCGGACGTCGGCGAGAGCCTCCCGGCTAGACAACCTTTAACGTTAGACATTCTCACAAAATGTATTCACACCCTCCGCACAGGTTACCAGCCTCTCAGTACAGCCCGCACACTCAACGCCATGTTCATTCTAGCCTTTTTCGGTTTTCTTGGATGCTCGGAACTCACCATCTCTTCTAAATTCGATCCAAAAAAATCAACCCGACCGTCTCAGACCTAACTGTACTCCATAGAGAAACAATTTCTTTCTTAATCAAACAAAACAAGACAGACCAAGCCAAGAAAGAATGTAATCCTCCGTTTAAAAAAAAAAAAAAAAAACCTTACCTTTACCATCCTACGGTCGGTGAGGCTTACCCATTCGATGCCATGAGTATTGAGCTCCCATCGGATGCCGGCGAAAGCCTCCTGGCCAGACAACTTTACCTTTTCCATCCTACGGTCGGCGAGGCTTACCCGTTCGATGCTGTGTGCTCCCATCGGACGTCGACGAGAGTCTCCCGGCCACATAACTTTACTTTTCTGTTCGACGGTTGGCGAGACTTAGCCGTCCGACGCCATGAATCTCGACCTCCCGCCGAACGCTGTCAGAACCCTCTCAGCTAACCTCAAGTCTTTGCCCCCCGCCTGGCGAGGCTTACCCGTTTGATGTCCTGAGTCTTGATCCCCCATCGGATGCTGTGAGAGCCCTCCCAGTCGGGTTTTCCTTTTTTCTCTCCCCGCCTGGCGAGACTTACCCATCTGATGCAGTGAGTCTTGATCTCCCGTCAGATGTCGGCGAGAGTACTCCCGGTTGGGCTTCTATACTTGCCGCCCGCAAGTGAGACTTATCCATACGATGCTGTGAGTCTTGATCTCCCGTCGGGTGTCGCAAAAGTCCTCCTTGCCGGACGGCCCAAAGCCTTTTTATCTGCCAAACCGAGAGGACCCACATGACCATCGTCCTGTGTCTTGATCTCCAGTCGGAGATGGGCCCTCTCGGTTAGCCATTTTGCCCTCTGGCCACTGATTAGCAGGGGCCTGTCAGCCAGTAGGGCCCGTATGCCGAAAACGCGAGCTATTCCAGTCGAGGCAACTCGGGCCCTCCTGGTAGGGCTATACAATCACACTGCTCCTCCCCCATCGGCCGGTAGGGCTCACCCGTTCCAACGCTGTGAGCTCCCGTTGAGCATCGGCTCGAGCCCTCCCGACTGGGCGTCCCAAACCACGTAGTCCAATACCAGCAGCCGGTAGGGCCTACCCTTCCAATGCATAAGTCGCTCTCACCTGAGTACGTAGGCTCTTCCGGCTTGCCAACCAGGCGACTTCTCAAAACATCAGCCCCCGCCAGTTCTCAGTGCTTATTTTGGGGGGGTTCTTCAGTCTGGCGGCTGTCCTTTGCTCAATTGCTTTTTGGGGGGTACTCTAGGTTCGGGCCATTCCCGAGCTTGGAGCCCTTCCCTGGACAGCACGCCAAATATGCATTACCATACTTCAGCTAATTATATGTAAGTGTGAACTCATGAATCCTGTGTCAAATTGTGCCTTGTTTGTAAATGAATCCACGGTAAAATGAGGACCAAGCTCTTACTGACGTGGTCTGGATCTTCATTAAAAATAAAGTTCTGAAAGTAACAGGATGATTTTATAGTACAATGATGTCTTATATGTCAAATGATCAAGGGAATTTTAATTTCTCAGTTCATGAGCCCTTTAAAGAAACTCACTTGTCAAACACTGTGCAATTGCTGAATTGAGTTCTCATTCAAGCAAGTCGCACTCTTCATTTTCTCATTCATTTCTTTATTGCTCTGACATGTCGATAACTTTAAGCAGTCATGCCTGCACAGATATCGCGATAGAATCAATGTAGCGAAATCTGCTGTATATTGATTTACAGTTTACATTATCGCCACTATATATATCTTCATATTGCCCAGCCTGGTTTAGACTTTGGCTTTGTTTAGTCTTTTGCTAATGCTGTTGCGTGTGTGTATGCAGCTCTCAGCTGGTGGAGGTGTTGGAGCTGTATCAGGAAGCAATGCAGCAGAATGCTGAAGGAGTGGACCCTGATCTACAGACAGGCCTTGGTGTGCTCTTCAACCTCAGCTCAGAGTTCGACAAAGCTGTCGACGCCTTTAATGCTGCACTTTCTGTCCGACCTGAGGTGAGCCAGAAGGTCCTATTCATCACTATTTTAAAAGCTATCACAACTATCTGATATGCACATTGATTTAGTAGTTCATGCATACAAAATATAGCAATTGATTTGGGGGAAGGGTTGTTATAAATAGAAATAGATATATTTTCAATATCAAAAGTCAAAGTAAGTATCTTGTGTGGCTACCAGCTGCTTTAAATACTACGGTGCATCGCATCCTCATGGACTGAAACAGATTTGCCAGTTATTGCTGTGAGATGTTAGTACCCCATTCTTACACCAAGGCACTTGCAAGTTCTTGAACACGTCTGGGGCGACACATGCTTACACATGGTTTGATGCTGCAAGGACATCAGCTGTCCTTCCAGTGTCCCCCGTATTACTGTTTTAGGCTTTCCAATAAAGATCTGTAAAGCTTATTTGGATTTTACAAAATTATTTTTAAAATACAGTATCCTGAGAAAGGGATATTTCCTGACATACTTCAGCAGTATAAATGCACAGGATAGTGAAAAAATAAACTAGACACAGGTGAGGAACATAATTAGTAACCAAGGGAAAAAAACATACTTATAAACCTTGATAACCAAGGAAACAGTAACTAAACACAAGAGCTCAGAGATAACTAACAACAGAACAAACAAAAATTCAACATACGAGTGCTTGAGAACAGAGACGTGACAAATATAATATAATAGAGTAATGGGCTGGGACCAAGCTAAATTGCCAATTCCTTTGTAAATTATGTCCCTGGTTTATTGGAGTTTCCCAGCAAGCAGAGAGAAAATCAGGGATGCAGCCGTGGTCTATTATGCCCCAAAGCAATGGAACACACTACAAATAGATATTAACTAAGCCAGCTTACAAAATATTTTTAAAATAAAGTTAAAAACTTTCCTCTTTACTTCAGCTTTTAATTAGCAAGTAATTTTTGAAGCATTTCAAAGTGTGTTATGTTGTGTATTCTTAATAATTGGGGTTTAATTGTAATTTTTTTTTAAATATACTTTTTATGTATATTAATTTTATTTTTTATAAAGTGGGTTTAATTTATTAATCTTATGTTATATTGTATTTTTTCTTGTTTCATGTGAAGTAATGCTTTTTTTATGTAAAATACTTTGAGCTGCATTCCTTGTATAAAAGGTGCTATTGAAATAAAGTTTATAATATAATATAATATAATAAGTACTTGTGTCCAGTCTTTATAATGCAGAATAAAATAATACTGTAGAATTCAGAAAATGTTAGCTTTTTTATGTTTTAAATACATTTTGTAAACATTTTGCTTTTCTCTGAAACTTTCCATAGACTCAGGTGGAAAACCCATGTCCTAGATTGCCCTTTACTCTGCCAATTCTGTGTTTTCGTAGGACTATCTGCTGTGGAATCGCCTCGGGGCCACGCTGGCAAATGGGGACCGCAGTGAGGAGGCAGTGGAGGCCTACACCAGAGCTCTGGAGCTCCAGCCAGGCTTCATCCGTTCGAGATACAACCTCGGCATCAGCTGCATCAACCTAGGGGCACATAGGTAATGAACCGAACCACTGAGCAAGGGTTGATGGGAAAGAACTGTTTGTCTCCTTAGTGTGGCTATAAATAGGCTAAAGCAGAAGGCTGGAAAAAAAAAATTTAACTTTCAATTTTGATGATAGCCTGTTTGACCTTTCTCTTTTCTCTTGCAGAGAGGCAGTGAGCAACTTCCTGACAGCTCTGCACCAGCAAAGGAAGAGCAGGAGTCATCAGGTGATGTCCAGCAATATCTGGGCAGCTCTGCGGATTGCCCTCTCCCTCATGAACCAACCAGAACTTTTCCAGGCAGCCAGCGTGGGAGATCTGGACCTCCTAATGAGGGCCTTTAACATGGACATGTGATCAAACTTGGGCCTGTGAAATCTATCATTCACGTACAGTGGGCACAAAGTTAGGCTCAAATGAATATGGGATGTCAATATGATATGCACAGCTAATTTTGTTGTATTTATGGGCAGCCTTTGCCTTCTTCAGAGGTCACTAAAGAGGCTGTTTATATTCTATAGAGCACAAACAGAATAGGTGATGGGTTTTGAAAGTAGAGGAATAAATGTCAAAGAGAGTGAGAGCAAAAGCACCTTTTTCTTGATGTTAGTTATAGTTTACTGCAATATTTTAAGGTTATCAGAAAACTTTGTATACTTTACAAATATTAACCACACCTCGGGAAATATAGGGGGAATTTTGTTTAGTTTGTGGATTAGAACTGAGTATTAATCCTTTCAAAAACCTAGCTATTTATCATGGCCAGTTCTGAAGAACCTTTGTTCAACTTGAGTGTTATTAATCTGTTCATTTTACAATGTTAATATATGTGTCTCACCACAAGGTGGCGCTGTTGTATTGCTGAAAAGAGCATAGCCATATATCCAGTCAGTTAATCCTCTATTGAGCCCAGTGAGGCCAAGTGCAGTGTGAGGAATAATGCTAGCTGAATTTCACTTTAGGACACTCCCTTTCAGGGTGATCTGTGCCCAGGTGTGCAGGCAGGGCGTGTTCCCCAGGCCATCTGTCTTCCAGCAAGCCCCTTTTAATGCTGCGTGCTCCAGGGCATTCTGGATCAGGGCTCGGTGGGGAGCAACTTCAAAGACTCTGCATGAAAGGTCACAGCAAAAGCAGTATCATGTTGAAAGTGAATGAGTTTATGTAAGACCGTTAGCCCAAACATTTAAAGGGATTAAATACATTCACAAATCTATGAACATAGATATATGTTCATCTTACATATATTTCAGTTGTTTGGCCTGGTAAGTTTGAAGTGCATTTCATGTGACTGAAATTGCTTTCTCTCTCTATATAGATAGAGCAGTTTCTAGCAAAGAAGCCATGTGCTAGAACAGTTATGATTTCAGCTCCTTTATATACTATTAGGCTGGATATTTTCTTTGAAGACATAACTATGCAAACCAGCAATTTATTTATTTTAAATTTTTTTGCGAAAATTACCAAAAAAAAAAAAAAAAAAAAAATCTTTGGTGTCTTTATAATTTTGCTACTATGCATTATGAGTGAAGTTGGTGTAACAGGAGTTAGCTGAGATAATTGAAGGGCACTGAATGAGACAGTATTTAAAGACATACATAGCATTAATCATCTTAATAATTTAGTTTGGGCAAAGACAGATAAAGTTGCTTCATTAGATGCACCTACAATTTAAATATTACAAATGAAATCTGATGATTGCATGTATGATACACAAAACACATTTCCCTCTATGGTCCCATATTTTAACTTTAAAGTGAATGTAACTACTATTAATATACATTTTTTGACAGACCAAAATTCCAACACAAATATACTATATATGACAATATTTACAATCATATGCCATGTATGAGCACAGTATGCGGGCATTGATGACACTTGTCTTGTAGTAAATCACACTAGTTTTGCTATGACCAGAGCTGTTATGTAACTATGAATATAATTACTGACAAATAATTGTAGAATAGCAGGAGGAAATGTATTTATTTATTTGTAAAATAGATTATTTCATGGAATGAACAGTCATAAAATGTATGCATGTCTACTCATCATTTATCATCTTTCAATCCTACATTAACATGTAATATAATCAAGATACATTTATAACCAATTTATTAAGTTGTATTTTAGAAGAACTGAAATATGTTTTTGTCTCTGTGTTTCCTTTCAAAACTAAGGGCACATGGTGATCCCTGACCTTTAAATGATTTAGAAATGGTGTTACCGGGGCACCCCCCACAGGCACATACTGAACACTGCTTTCCTTGTGTTTGAAATAATGCAGTGGTACAAATGTCAACTTTAATCCATTATATTAAACAAATTAAGACATAACCTTGGATGACATTAAATACTGTAAGCATACGATTTGATATGGGTTATCCAAGAGGGCTTTTTTTCTCCACAAGTTGAAATTTTAGACACCTTACATCAACAAAGCTCTGAAAATAAAGCTGTGTGGTTGAAAAGGAGAATGGCTTAAATTAGTTTATGGATTTCTTTAGGATTTTAGGGAACGGTGAGGATGTGAGGTGGATGATTTAGCAGCTTCATGTTTCATGAACTGTCATATCATCCTCAGATATATAGTGACTCAAAATACTTCCTTTGTAACTGGAATTGCTTTAGTGCTGTCAGTACCTTTGGATGGATATATGGAAATTCTCAGCCCTTAATTTGACTTTTGACTGTCAAGGCTGATTTGCTTTTGTGATATCTGAGCAGTTTTGAATGAGCAGTTTTCTAACTAATATCAAATGCGATACATAAATGCAAATATGATGTTCATCCAGTGGAGCAGGATGTGTGAAATCAAGCTAGTGGGCATGTTTTAATCAGCAAATTCAGTACAAATTTGTCTGAATATAAACATAATTAACAGCAAGCGGTTCAATGAAGCACTTGAAATGAAAGTGTTGGCAATGCACTACATGGAAAAGATTTCCATTTTAATAAATTATTGACAGGCCTTTATTACGTTGTGATCCTACATTCAGCAATCATTCCTGCTTTTTGTGCGTACGCCCAGATTATGTGAACAAATGGTAAATAATGAAATATGGTAAATATTGTTCTGTTTAACACATTCTCAGTTGTGACACTGTCCAAATGAACAGACAGTGACATCTACTGTCTCTTTAAGACCTCATCTTCCCACTTTTCACTATTCAACCTCCCCCATCCAGCCCCACCTTGTCACCACTAGCAGCTCTCAGTGTAGATGTGCTGGCTGTTAACTAAAGTCCCCACTGCTTATCCCGGTGGCAGTGCTCCCATCAGCACATACTCTACAGAGGGAGTCGGGTGCTTCCACTGGCCGACCTCTCACTGGTGGATTTCAACATATTAGGTAATACTAAATGTCAGTTAATACTGGTTTTGTAATTGAATTACTCTTTTATTTGAGTGCTCTAGACAGGGTTTATAGATCAGTAGGAGTGAGATGATGAAGTAGTGATTGAGTAGTTTGCATTTATTAACCCATGGAATGCCGCAGATGGCTTAATTCTTGTCAGTACTGCCTAATGCATATTTTTTATTTTGACCATAAATATTATATGATAATTGCATTCAAACTTAAATTCCAAATAACTCTTTATTTTTTTTTTATTAATTAATTTATTTTTGGACAAATTGCCTCTGAAATAAAAAGTCACTATGAGAAGCGGAAAATTGGCAACCACCCAATGTACCATGTGGCTTTAAAAAAGTGGGAATCTTTTGACTTTATTCTGTGACAAATTACACTTAAAAAAAACCTTTGCTGTACAATATCATAGATCAGCATTTTTTATAATTACCGAAACTAGTAGACTTACATATAGATTAACACAATTATGTATTTACTCTATAATATTTTTTTTCTATTCTCAAGTCTATTCTCAAAGATTTTTTCTTCTAAGTCTGCATACGCATTGTTACAAATCAAATGCCTGTGACACTGTATCCACATATATCAAACTACTTCAGTCATTTTTATAATTGAGGAAGCTGATAGCCAGAACCATTTCAAGCGCGGGTGACTCGAGTAGGTAGGCGTAGATAAATGTCAAACTGTTTTGATAAAAACACATTGGCTTCATGATAATATACTATATAAAGTAATAACAGACATAATATACACAGTTTTTCACAGGTACACTGAATATCTTCTGTTAAAAACACTAAAATAATTTTTTTCCCCCCTTCATGCAATTGTTGCCATGCTCTCAATATCAGTATGGGTGTGGTAAACGCTCTGTGAATTGCCTTGAAACTAGTACATTTGGCGCCCGATGCCTCGTTTTCGATATAAATAATACGAAATGAGAGCGTTAATATTTTGAAAAATAATAATAATAATCTGCTCACCCCTACAAGCGGTAGGAGGATTTTGTAGTATTGTTACTTCAGGTAATGTGTCAATGTTTGTGTGGTGGTCTGGAGTAACTGGCATGATACAGTCACCGTTTGCTAGCCACTGTGCTAACCAAAAATAACCAAATCATAATATAACTCTGTGATTAACTTGACGGATGACAAATCTGCAGGGAAGTGTTCTTTTATAGCTTTTGTCGCGTAAATAATGCCTTATAGGGAGGTTTCTGTGTAGTACAACGTGGTATTGAATCTGTTGTCAAAACAGTTTGCTACCTTGAAATAATGTGAAATGTAACGTGTAATGCTGATGTTAACGTTACATTTAATCACATTAAACTCGATGACCAACACGAATGTAACAATTAACGGGCAGATCTTCGTCTCTGTGTAGATATTTTATTTACAATTTATTTTGTTCGCGTTTATCGCCACTGGTTTAACAGTTTCTGAGTGTCACAGGTTAAATGTGGGATTAACACATCTGGATTAAGTAGGATTCATCAGATTATAAATATCCCGATGTTCATATTCAATTTTGGATTAAAAAATCAATCCAGTTAGTTCGAGCATGTGAAATAATTTTTCCCATTTGACAGGATTCTCCATTCTTTTAATTAAACAGAGCTTGTTTTGTATGTTATTCTTAATATTATGTTGTCTGTTAATGTGTACAGTGTCTGATTTTGGAAAGTTCTTTGCTTAAAATGCACACTGATCATTGCTTACTTTTCCTGTAATTTGGTTTACTAGGGTTGGGACCAGCAGTCTTCCTGTTTTAGCAGCATTGCTTGTAGTTATGGTACTGTGCTTCCCTAAAATAATTTATGCTGAAATGTAGATTTCACAGAGGTCATGGCAAACCTGAATGATCTCTAGGGGTATTGCCATATTGTGTCAAACCACCAATGTGGCAAGACATTGTGCATTTTATTCAGTTACTCAGTATTTGCTTTTAGGCTGAAATCAGCCTGAAAGCTATAGGTAAGATTAATTGAGTCATGGAAAACATGGGAATTTTAAAATGCTACATCTGAAAAAGCTCAGCTCTAAAATAATTTGTTTGCATGTGAAATCATAATTAAAATGTTTCTAAAAGTTATGGTGAAAAGATATGAGGTCCCTTTATTTGGCATTTGTATTGACATTACAGTTTCACTAACTGATAAATTTGCAGCCTTTGAGTGACTGTTGTTGTGTTTTCATTGCTGCTGAGTATCATACTTCATATAACCTCTTAATGTTTTAAGCATTTTAATATGTCTCCTTATTGGGGTGGTGTTAGCTATATTTAAGGGATGTCAACTAGTAGGCAGTGCCAAGTGCAGTGCTGCCCCTCATTAAACAAAGGAGCACAGCATGAACCCAGCTCTCAGTCGGCAGTGCAATAGCTAAAGCGTTTGGTTCCTCTACTGAATGATATGATACAGCTCCTAGTTCTATTCAGTCTAGTAAAAACATTGATGCTGCTGGGGCACTTTCTGTGTTCTTCACAAACTATATCCAAAGGGGCTGTCTTGGTCTGTGGGACCGTTGACATTCAAATTAATATATGGAAATTGTGCATGAGTGGCTTAAATTATTAATCCAGCATGAGTGCTCTGTTATTAAGCAGTCCTTTATTGACTACTTAACGTGACTTGGTGTTTGTGTGTGCATTGCAGGTCTTTGTCAGTATTATCAAAGCTGGGAAGGGAGTGAAACGCGTGGAGGACCATGAGTGAGCTGGAGCAGTTGCGGCAGGAGGCAGATCAGCTGCGCAATCAGATCAGAGTAATAACTGATACCCTTTCTGGTTAGCTCAAAGGATTTTGCCACTCCTTCAGTCAAATCTGTTGGCTCATTTTGTATGGGTTCGTTCAAGTCATGTCGGAAAGATCATATTTATTTATTGAGCTGATTGCACATGAATGCCACCACAAAGTCATGATTATGAGTGGGGAAGTCCTCAGTTTGAGGTGGGGGCATGTCAGTGAGAAAACATGTTGGATGCAATGGATGCAGCCAAAGACTATAGATATGCAGCGTCTGTATTGATTGCAAATTTGTTGAAATTAATGAAACATTTTTTGTCATTTAGAATAAAACTACAAAAGTTGCATCTTCAAAACACAATAGTATTGTACAATTACATTAGAATATATTCAGTTTACAGCACCTTCATAACTTGAATAAAAACAGAAAAAACAAACATATTGATGCACATTCTTTACCAAAGTTAAATGCACCTGACGTTGTAATTATGACTTGCCAGCACGTGAATACGTACTTCCCAGGAGGACTTGAATGTACCATATGTCTCCCTTATTTAATACATCTGATTCATATCATCAGCTCATTAGGAGAGAAATCCATGAATTGAACTGAGTGTTTCAGATAAGAGAGACATACAAAATGTGCAGAGCAGTGGATCCCCAGGACCGGAGTTGGAACCACTGAATTAGTAAAAGCAGTTGTGTGAAATGTGGAAATGAGCCAGGGGCCATCAGAGTTGTTTGAAGGAGCTTCAAAATCCTTTGAGCTGTGCTAATTCACACAGCATACTTATTGATGCATACACTTAGTTTCAAAAGTTTGGGTTCAATAATTTATTTTTCTTTATTTAGCAAGGATGCAATAAATCGTCAGTAAAGGCTTGTACTTAGACAAATGTTATATTCTTTTAAACGTTCTATTCATGAAAGCATCCTGAACAAAAATGTATCACCGTTTCCACAAAAATATTAAGCAGCACAACTTTTTGTTTCTATATTGATAAGAATCAGAAATGTTTCTTGAGCATTGAATCAGCATATTGGAATGGTTTCTGAAGGATCGTGTAACACTGAAGACTGGAGTAATGGCTGCTGGAAATTCAGCTTTGGCATCAAAGGAATAAATTACATTTTTAAATGTATTAAAATAGAAAAGTTATTTTAATTTGTAATAATATTTTTTGATATTACTGTTTTTACTGTATTTTTGATTAAATAATAATTGCAGTCGTGGCAAGCATAAGAGACTTATTTAAAGAAAAAAAAAATCTTAAACCAACCTCAAACTTTTGAAAGGCAGTGTATAAGAAAAGTGTAAGTAGTTGATGGATGGATATGTTGGCAATGCTGATTAATTGGCTGATATTTTGCCATTTAGAGTTTTATCTGCATTAGTCCAATAATGATGCCCATTTAGCTGAAGTAGTAGTAGTTTCTCATTGAGCCAACTCCAAAATTGTTTAACTTTAAAATATGTAATTGCATAACTGTAAAAAAAAAGTGTGTTTTTTTGTTCTATTGCTTGTATTTAGTTTCTTTGTTCTTATTTTATCATTGACTGTTTACTTGTCTTCAGAAAGCTTGAGTTCTTTTCTTCTTTTTTTACTTAGTTGAGCTAGTATTAGTGTTTTTTGTATGATATTGAAATTGATGATGAGAATTAGGAAATTTCAGTGGCATCAAATTTTGATATCATAAAAACCTTACTTACCTACCTTACTTAAGAAAAATAGCTATATTGTGATATATACCGTTATCGTGAAATAAAATGACTCGTGATGTAAGACCATATCGCCCACCCCTAGCAGCCAGTAATCGGCATTTACCTATGTATATCAGCTTTGTTTATTGGAGTAGTTTTCAACTTCTTGTTCTTTTCATTTTTTTTATACAAGTTTCATATGGACCTAAATGCCAGGAAATAGACTATATGTGTTTTCCTCCGCCTTGTTCAGTAGAATGACTGCACTCTGACATGCTGCTGTTCCCATTGCAGGATGCCAGGAAAGCATGCAGCGACTCCAGCTTGTCCCAGGTAAGCAGCTCTGCCACCGTCCCTGCTGGGTCCCCCTCCTTATAAGAGGAGCACTGGTCTAACCCATGGCTATGGGGCATGTCTGTGCTCACCTGTTCTCTGAGCTCAGCTCAGACATGCAAATTGGCTGCTGACGTACATGCTGAACATGCTCTTGAGTGTGCTGAAATATTAAACAACCTCTTACATTCCAAGTCCTCCATCAAAATTTAAACATTCAGCCCACGCCCTGGTGGTTTTAGTGATTTAAGATTTCATAATTTCTATTTGGATTATTTATTTTTGTATTGGAAGAGATGGCTCTTTTACATTTCAAAGCTGTTTAATTCTGCACTTCAGTCAGTGCTATGTTACTTTTAGATAATCACCATAAGTCAAATCAACTAATACAACACTTTTTCCACACGTGAGTGATCAGTAGCACACCTTGGATTAATGAAATGCCCCCTGCTTGCTTTATAATGTCACTGTAAATTAGGATTTCTGTGTGTTTAGATTACAGCTGGTCTGGATTCAGTTGGAAGGATCCAGATGAGAACGAGGCGGACGCTCCGAGGCCATTTAGCCAAAATCTACGCCATGCAGTGGGCTACTGATTCTAGGTCAGTTGATAGAGAGAGATTGAGTGGGCTGGAGGATGGGCACTCTCAGAGGAACCCTACACCTCTGCCAGTGTACACTGAATAAATAATACAGCAGGCCTCTCACAACGCAGGGGTGTTCTAGGATTGTGTAGGCTGCCTCCTGTTCCAGTCTTTCTTTTCCTCCCTTCTCTCCTCCCTCTATCATTCACCCCTTCTCCACCCGTGCATCCATTCTAGTGCTTTAGGGAGGAGACACAATTGGGTAGCGCTTTATTTTAAGGTGTCCTTGTAACACATGTTACATGTACTTACTATTATAATAACAATTAATTATGCATAATTACATGCAAGTAACCCTAAGCCAAACCCTAATCCTAACCCTAACCATATAGTAAGTACATGTAGTTAATTAATATTACTCGGTACTTAAATGTATAATTGCACTGTAACAAGGACACCTTAAAATAAAGTGTAACTGACAATTGTTAGATGGGTGGAGTTTGTGTCCATAGTTGCTTGCAGTGTTTGTCATAATTTATCAAAAGCATTTGCACTGTGTGTTCATGTTATAAACATCAATCATTGTCTGCATGTTCACCTTGAAGTATTTTTAATCTGTGATGTGTATTACAGGGCTCGCAAAATCGCTAGCCAGACGTCCCGGGGCTATTGTGTTTTCCAGTTGGGCTACCAAAATGTATCACTGCCCTGCCCGATGGGCTATCTTGAATAGTGATATAAAATCCCTTCCTTAATTCGCGTTGTTCACTCGCTTGTAGGGGTGAAACGGATCATAGTTTAT
>NW_015549671.1:64898-69432 GCF_001515605.1 Sinocyclocheilus anshuiensis | reverse complement strand
TTAGCCTATCCAGTTGAAGCCACTAGATGCGGCGCTGCTGTGTTGTTCATTAAAAATATAGCGTAAAAAGAGAACATCGATGCAGAGAAGATCTTGTTTACATCAAAACCGAAACCAAGCAGTTCACACAGAACGCATATTTCACGCATTTTCTAGACGGACATCTATTACTGTTGCACTCGCGTCTCGCACAAAAGAGTTTAGAAAATGTTTAGAAAGCCATGTAAAATTAATGCAAGTTTAACTTTGAAAAAAACATATATCGAGATTTTATGGCGGGTTTTTTCCCCATCCCACGTCTTACCAATTTAAACATTCAAGCGTTTTAAACCATTCATGCGCATGAAGAATTCAGTTCGGTGCTCGCGCACACAGGCTCAAAGCGTGCACATACAGAGCAGCATTTCAGGCAGAGCACGAACACAGAATTGATTCCTCTTTCGCTTGAATGGACAGATTGGACACACCTGTTTTTGTTTCGTTCAGATTTTTTATGTAGTATCACAAAGCTAAGTCAGACCATTTTGTTTTTGTTTCAAATTTCTAAATTTTACAATCTAAATAACATGTATGCAGCATCATTGTTTGGATCGTGATTAAAATACACAGGCAAAACCTTAGTTTACTTGCATGGAGAAATTTCTTTTATTTGTATTATTTATTTGATTTGGGATTTGTTTTAAAATTTCAAGTTAGTATATTGTTTCACATTTTCAATTTCACAAAGTAATGTGCAGTCTTTTGGTCTGAGAAATAACAAAAAGACACCTTTTTTAAAATATGTCTTAAATCTCATTTTGTTAAAAAAGAAATTGTGAGAAAATTGTATTGTGAAATCAGTATCGTGAATCATATCACATCGTGAGTTGAGTGAATTGTTACATCCCTATATGCTACTAGTTTGTGCTGTGGTATCGAAGTAGTAAATTGTTCTTTAAATAATGTGTTACTTCAATAACAAAGAACCATATTTTTTTTTGCTCATCTGAAAAATGATCCGATCTGTGACTCAAAATGTGATATGATAATGTAATATAATCCAAACCGTGAGATTTGTGATCCGTTGCACCCCTACTCTCTTGACTTGTTATTTGAAGAAAAAATACAATATCTTTTATTCGGGCTAGTTAAATTCATTTTTGGGCTACCAAAATCTGAAGAATGCCTGCCCGAAGGGCTACCAGGGATTTTGAAATTTTGCGAGCCCTGTATTATGAACAGTGGTTTACTCTTTAACCCCCCTCCCTTTTTTTAAACATTAAGGTTACTAGTTAGTGCCTCACAAGATGGCAAACTCATCATTTGGGACTGCTACACCACAAACAAGGTTAGTCCAGCCTAGCAAGTGAATGTACATCTAAACTGCACAGCTTTTAAACAAGAATATGTATATGGGTCAAAGACGAAAAAGGGTTTAAGCATAAAAACAATAAGTGTAATACTGCTTTAAATTGTTGTTGTTTTTCCCCCAAAAATTAAAAAAGTTATCTGTTTAATTTAATTGCAATTTAGTTTTTCCGAGCGAAAAATAAATATCATACATTTTTCCCTGATTTACAGAAGACACCCACTAAAATGTCATTCAGTGTAACATTCTTGTCAGGCATATTTACAACAAAAATCAATTTATGTCATTAAAAGACTAATTACTTTCACCCCAAATACTAATTAGTTGTAATTTTACATTTTTTAAATTTGCCACTATCCTAGGTTTTGCCCATTTGTCAGTAAGACTTTTTACTCATTTAAAACACAATAACATTTAATATGCTCCCTTATTATTTTATATATTTTAATATGTACAAGTCAGAATAGCCATGTTGTTTGAATTTTTACATAAATATTGTGTTACACTGAATGACAATGTAACATTATTTCAACCAAATCTTAACATTTTATTCTCCAAAAACTTATTTGAAACCTTAAAAGTAGACACTTTACTTACATTTAATGTGCTTTCTATGGACATATAATCACTTTTGTACATTTCTTTTGATGCGGACATCTTAACGTCTTTGACCCATATAACGGTCATAAATTTAGTGACTTCTTTTTTTAAAAGAGTAATATATTATTATAGTGAGTTAAAATTAAAATCAGTTAACCTAAATTTTGTAGAAGCTAAAACGCAAATGTAAATCATAAAATTCAAAAGTCATCAAAATGAAAGTGGTAGATTGCACAAAAATAATGTTCTTATACTTAGCCTCTTGGTGCTCCAAGGATTTGCGGAACATCCTGGCTCTTGTGCTGAATTTGGAGCCATATTCTAGCATACTACTCTTACTATTTTTTACCATTTTGTTATATGATAGAAATAATAGGAGTAGAATGCAGTTTCTGAATCCAACATTGATCTCATTCTTTATAACGAATGGGAATAGCAAGTGCATCAATTTTTGTTTGGTTTCTTTCCAGATTCATGCCATTCCATTAAGGTCATCATGGGTGATGACTTGTGCCTACGCTCCCTCAGGGAATTATGTAGCCTGCGGAGGCCTGGACAACATCTGTTCAATCTACAGCCTTAAAACCCGTGAGGGCAACGTCAGAGTCACCAGAGAACTTCCTGGACACACAGGTAAACTCTGTCAGCAGCAGGATTAGCATCATTAGTCTGCATACTTATCATACAGTGGGTTGAAGCTCCTTTTCTGAGATATACTTTTTTATCCCCTTCCTCACCAGGTTATTTGTCATGTTGTCGCTTTCTGGATGATAGTCAGATAGTCACCAGCTCTGGAGATACTACATGGTGAGTCCATCACAGCTTAGAATGACTAGATTATTTACCTTCCCCCCAATATTTTGGTACTGTTAAAATGATTGTCAGTAGTTCAGATATTTTCTACTTCCATATTGGATTATTGAAAAACAGACTTAACGTTCTCATGGAGAACGGTCTTGCCAGGCTGCTTTGAAAGAACAAACTCTGAAGGACACAAGGACACTATGCATCTTTTTCAGAATTGAGATGTATTGTGATCTTGCTAACTAACTAACTAACAGTCCTAGAATGTTTTAACAATGCTCTATAACAAAACATCAGTCAGTCAAGCATTTTTTTATTTATTATGAAGAACGTATTGGCTATTAGTGATGCTTGACACATTATTGGTCATTCAGTGTTTCTGTAAAAAAAAAAAACCGACTACTAATTCAAATGCTAATATTGATAAGCTGCAGGACTCCAGACTATTAATCACGCTGTCTGTGTTCGCTTGAACTGATTTGCTGAAATCAAACTTCGGATGGTAATAGATGACCACTAGCCAGATGAATTGCCGTTTATGCATTATTCGCACCTACTACTGAAGGAACCGTCAGTGTCTTCTGCTTGTTTTTAAAGGCTGAGTAATTCCAAACATACTCGGTTATTTTTACAGCAAAAAACAACAAAGAATATGATTTACATGTAGCATGTCAATTCTCCATGTTATGTAAGATTCTCTTGCTTTTTCTCTCTTTGTGTGTTTGAGAGAAACACACAGCGCTCTCTCAGCCATAGCACACGTACATCACGGAGACATCGCACCTCTGCATTTACATCTGCAAGATGTATTTTTTAGTGTTTGCTCATCTGAAATAAATAAGTCTCTAAGACGTCTCCTATCAGATGTTAATTAGACATTTAGAAAATGTCTTTAAGATGTTTATGATTTAGAAAACAGACATTTATTATCAGATGTTTTTACACAGATGTAGATCAAGCACTCTTTAGAAGACATCTTAGAGACATACCTGTGCTATCTGTGAATCGGGGTGCTTATTAGAGTTCATTGATATGAATAGGAATAGTGCACTCACTATACTATCAAGACATGGAGAGTGTGTTCAAGTGTAGGTGAGTGAAAATATATCTGCGCTTAACTTTCTCAAGCCTCTAATGCAATCACTGGCGCATGAAATCTAACTGTGTATTAGCCAGTGGCTAACAATAGACATTTACATTTAGTCATTTAGCAGACGCTTGTATCCAAAGCGACTTACACATGAGGATAATGGAAGCAATCAAAATCAACAAAAGAGCAATGATATACAAGTGCTATAACAAGTCTCAGTTTGCTTAACGCAGTACATGTAGCAAGGGTTTTTTAAATAATATAATAAATAAAAAGAAAACAGATAGAATAGAAAAAGAATAGAGCAAGCTAGTGTTAGAGGTCTTTTTTGCTTTTGTTAATTGTATAATAAATGAAAAGAAAACATAGAATACAGAAAGATTAGAAAGCAAGTGTTAGTTTTTTTTGTTTTGTTTTTTAAAGAAAACAAGCAGCAAATGAATAGAGTGCAAGTCTAAAAGGGACAAGTGTTTTTTTTTTTTTTAAGAATAGAATTAGAATAGAGAGTGCTAGAGTTAGAGGGTCAAATAAAGATGGAAGAGATGTGTTTTTAGCCGATACTTGAAGATGGCTAAGGACTCCGCCACTCGGATTGAGTTGGGCAGGTCATTCCACCAGGAGGGAGCATTTAATTTAAAAGTCCGTAAAAGTGATTTTGTGCCTCTTTGGGATGGCACAATAAAGCTATGTTT
>NW_015549671.1:60869-63692 GCF_001515605.1 Sinocyclocheilus anshuiensis | reverse complement strand
AGAATACAAAAAGATTAGAAAGCAAGTGTTAGTTTTTTTTTTTTTAAAGAAAACAAGCAGCAAATGAATAGAGTGCAAGTCTAAAAGGGACAAGTGTTTTTTTTTTTTTTAAGAATAGAATTAGAATAGAGAGTGCTAGAGTTAGAGGGTCAAATAAAGATGGAAGAGATGTGTTTTTAGCCGATACTTGAAGATGGCTAAGGACTCCGCCACTCGGATTGAGTTGGGCAGGTCATTCCACCAGGAGGGAGCATTTAATTTAAAAGTCCGTAAAAGTGATTTTGTGCTTCTTTGGGATGGCACAATAAAGCGACGTTCACTTGCAGAATGCAAGCTTCTAGAGGGCACATAAGTCTGAAGTAATGAATTTAGGTAAAGGGGTGCAGAGCCAGTGGTGGTTTTGTAGGCAAACATCAATGCCTTGAATTTTATGCGAGCAGCTATTGGTAGCCAGTAGGGATGCAACGATTATAGATTTTGTTGGTACGATTATAGTCTGAGGAATAATCGCGATTTCACGATTATTATGCATTCATTAATTTCACAACACTACTAATGTATAAAATCACACGAACACTTTAGATTTTAAAGTGTTATTTATTGCTGCCTTTTGAAAGAGTAACCAAATAGCCTAATACAGCACAAAATAATAATAAAGACAAACAAAAAGTTCATCTCTCCCTTTGGAATAAAAAAAGGTGACCTCTGCTCTGAAACATCCATGTCAGTATTTCCCTTTTGAAAATAACAAATGGAAATAGATCACAAAATTATTTAGTGTTTTCAGTTTGTGCATTCATTCTACATTTCTTATGGATCTGACGTAGAGAACTTGGAAACATGGTGAAAAAAATCACCAGTGGTTTTTGACATAAATAATGCTATAACAGGGATAATAAATCACTATGTTAATTAAGTATTATTATTAATATAAAACTAATATTAACTTTATCCCTCAGGCGAAACTGTTAATGAGGGAAATTAAATGAACTTTTATTGTCATCAACTGTCATCCATACGTATTCATTTTAATAATCTTTTTAATAATTCATCTAATTTAGTATGTGACCTGAGAAAATCATGTCAGTTATTTTGGTTTGTGAGATCGGAGATCTGCGCGCACACAGAAACATTCAGGAGCACAGAAACTTGTTGTCAACGCTGCCCCACGACTTTTATTAATAAAATAGCTTAGATAATGGATCGCTACATTATATTCATCACTCGTCAGCAACGAGGGGGTAAAATCACTGTTTTTGAATTAACTAAACACAGCTTCATTGTTTGCAGAGAGATGCCGCCCGCAACACGTCATTTCTATCTCTCTCTTGATCGATCGAATAATTAATTCAAGTAAATGTTAGAATTAACTCATTCAAATAAATGTGATCTTACCACACTATTTCATCTCTGTCTGATCTGAAGCAGGCAGAATGCTAGAGCTAGCGAGCCATAGCTTCGAGTCGGGCGGTTCTTGCCTTCACTTCGGATGCATTAAAATTATTTAATGCACAGCTAGCCGTTCATTATCCCATACGTGTCTGCTTTATTAGCAGCAACTTTTTACGGCAATATTTCAATGATGCCCTGGTCATTCTTGGTGTACCCAAAATGCTCCCACTCTCGACTCCAGCCATTTCTTTGGTGGAAATAAAGCTTTGCTGTTTGGTCCCTCTGGCACAGGGACGGATCTACCGGGGTGGCAACTGCCACCCTAAGAAAAAGCTGTCACCCCACCTGCCACCCCAAAATTATCACAGAATAAAATATAAATGTGCTACTTTTCAGCTGCGGCGAAAACAGAGTACGCAAAATAATGCCAAAAAAAAAACATGTCTTTCAATAAACTGTGCACGATGGTTGCACGCGCACACAGCGTGCCAGTGTAGTTGGCTTAATTAACAAATGACTCTTATGAACCGGTTCTTTTTGAGTCAAAACCACAAAGCGTGGCCCAGTTCACTACTAACGAATTGTTTTACATTTGTTCGTGAATCAGATAAGTACTGCTTCTCAGCTAACTCAGAAGTCCTCTGAGAAATCTAATCCCGTCCGGATATGTCTAAGATTCATCGCGTAAATTGTTTGGTGATCCGATTCTCCGACTGCTCGGTCCACTTTCATCATGGATATAAGCCGTAACAATAACATGAAATCAATAAGAAGATGCCGATCACAGAAACTAATAGCAGAGTTAGATAAGAATCTAGTCGTATTGCAGTTTTCTCGATTGTTAATATAACTGATTTTAGTTGGCACTTTTTTTCCCAAACCATTAATTCAGTTTTCAAAACAAAGACACATTTCTCAAAAAGTTTAACAATGAGAAAGTTAAACATTAGGTAGCAAAACTGATGACACACCAATCAGAATCTCTGCATCCTAACAATGGAGAGAGGAGAGAGCTGAGTCAATCATCTACAAGGGTTTTATAGTTACACATACAGTATAATTACAGTTCAGTACCAGTACATTAGATAATGGAAATGTCACTATTCTATATGTACAGTAAACTAGCACATTGTACACCTTCAAACGTGTGACTGTCAAATTTTATTTGTAACCATTTTTTATGTGTACTGCATTTTTGCAGAACTGAGAAATGACTGCCTAGAGATATAGCTAGTCTTGTGTCAGGAGACCAAGAAACTGCTATAGTACTGTATACTGTAATGAAATTTGGCAAAATGTGCAGAGGATGCTAAATTAACTTTTTTTTTACTGTATTGTGGTGCATATTAAGTTCATACAATTCTTTGGTATTTTAACTTTTCTAGTGCTTTTCATCTACTGCAAGATTACTTTACAGTAGTAAAATGAAAA
>NW_015549671.1:54915-60839 GCF_001515605.1 Sinocyclocheilus anshuiensis | reverse complement strand
AAAAATCTAACAGGAATTAATATTATGGCAAAGGTGTTTGCAAATGTTTGCTTTTGAGATGTGTGTGTGATATTTTGATTGCAGTGCTTCATTTTGCAAGAGATGTGAGGCATTTTGCCTTTTGTGTGAAATTCCTGGATTTGTGTGTAAAGTTTTGAAAAAAAGAGGCAAAGTTTTGAAAATGTAAGCAGTTGAAAAAAAAACTGTTAGAAAATAACTAGATTGAAAAGTTTGAAAGACAAATGTATGCTGGCTTGTCTTAAACTTGTCTTGTCTTGTTTAAAAAATGTAAATGGTTTGGTCAGTTAGATGTTCTAGATGTTTGCTAAAGTGTTGCTAGTTGGTTGCTAGGATACTTTGGGTGGTTGCTAGGCTCTTGCTATGCAGTTGCTGGGGTGTTGCTGGTTGCTAGGATATTCTGGGTGGTTGCTAGGCTCTTGCTATGCAGTTGCTGGGGTGTTGCTAGAGTATATGGTTGATTGAGTTTGTTCTGAGTGACATTCCCCCCTCTGTTAATAACAGAAAATCAAACATTGTTTTCAAAACTGATCCAGTTTCAGTGCTTTAATATTATTGTATTTCTTTCTAATGCTAGGAAATTAAAAAGTTTTTGTTGCTCTTAAACTTGCACTAAACGTGATTATACCATCTAAGTAACCTATGCAATTTTAATAGAACTGCATGTCTTCTTTAGTGAAAAAGCTCAGAAACATTTATAACCATCCCCAAAAACTGTGCATGGGGGCTTGCTTTGGTGTTGCCACCCCTCATAGACCCCATGCCACCACTTTGCCACCCTAAAAATTATTTTCTAGATCCGCTCCTGCTCTGGCATATTCATGCACCACTGGTGTAACTTTGTTTTCGTTTTGCGCAAGTTGCAACAGTTCCGTTCCGTGCAACAGAAACCCTCGGTGTAGCGGAGCCTTTACGATTAATTAAACATGACGTTTTAAAACTCGGTTAATAGTAAAATTGGGTAAACGCTGGTGATGAAACTATGGGTTTGCTGGAACCACAAGCAGTTCTGTCTTGTGCTGTCGTGCTCTGCCATGTAGACAGAGAAGAGAAGTGGTCCAAGAACTGGCACCCCAGTAGTTAGATGTTGCGACTTGGACACCTCGCCTCTCCAAGATACTTTGAAGGACCTATCTGATAGGCCACTCAAACCACTGGAGTGCGGTTCCTGAGATGCCCTTTTCCAATAGGGTTGACAGGAGGATCTGGTGGTTAACCGTTAACTGTGTGAGAAAGGCAGAGACTTGGTTGAACACAGCTCATTTAAGTGCTTTTGCAATGAAAGGAAGAAGGGAAACTGGTCTGTAGTTCTCTAAAAGAGATGGGTTAAGGGTGGGTTTCTTAAGTAGTGGGGTTATATGAGCCTGTCTAAATGTTGAGGGAAAAACACCAGTGTGAAGGGATATGCTAATGATGTGAGTGAGTGCAGGTACAACTACAGGAGAAATTAGGGCTGTGCAATTAATTGAAAAACAGTTTAGATTTCGATTTTGGCCTCCAACGATTATGAAAATACTGTAATCGAGATAAAATGATTATTGTGGCCTATTCCGCCCCCTTTCCAGCGCTGTGCTTTCGTTCCTCCATAAAAGCCCAATTTCACATGCAAATCAGTAAAATCATGTAACGTGCCTTTTGCAAAATGGGACGTGCTTGATTTATAGAAGTATATTTATTGATGTTTTTAAAAGCGTGAAAGAGAACTTGCGCTGCTCCTCAGGAAGATATATGCACTCAGAGACGGAACAGAACACGGACATGTAAAGTCATCTTTTAGCTCAAGGTGCGCGCCTAAATGGTCAGATAAACGCAAAAATGTGTCAAAATGCGGCGCTTAGTGATTATTCATGTATACCTTCGTCGGTCATGTAGTAAATGAACGTAAAGAGTTGAGAATGAAAATACGCGTGTAACGGTAAATTGGATCCGTGCGGCTCTTAAAGTGACAGCGGGCTATTTTCCTGCTGCAACTGTGTGCTTAAAGGGGTCATATGATGCGATTTAAATTTTTCCTTTCTCTTTGGAGTGTTACAAGCTCTTGGTGCATAAAGAAGATCTAAAAATCGACACGTTTCAAAAAGGCGGGGCATAGAGGAGAAACAATAATGTACAGTATGTGGAAAATAATGTGTTTTTTGAACTTTAAACCGCATAAACACATTTCATTACACCAAATACACCAAATAATGTTCTTTTTAGCAGCATCATATGACCCCTTTAATATTAATCAAACAACAAAAGACAAATTCAAAATCACACATTGCTCTTGAGTGAAGGACTTTTGTAGCTTTAATAAGAAACAAATAAGTTAAATTCTTACAGTGAAGACTATGCTGTTTTATTTTACATTTGATTATTCATTTCTGTAGTAGGCTGTAAACTGCTTGAGACTTGCATAAAAAACAAAACACAGTTTGTTTCATTTGTATCTTTTTATTCTATTGTATTTGTCCTTTGCTTTTTTATTACTGACCGAGGACTTTTTGTTTGTTTGTTTGAAATTTCGCTGGTCTCTACAATGTAGATGTCATAGCAACGTTATTTACAGGAAATATATATTTGATATGTATCACTATCATTATTGCGAGAGTTAGATGAATTGTTCATTTTGTTATGGTAGTATGTCCTTTTAGCAGTGGAGACATTAGCAGAGAAGGAAGAGAAGAGTGACTGATACACATTAAGGTCAGTAGGATTTTTAGATTTATGCCACACCCTTTCAGCAGCCCTGAGCTTATAACGATGTTCGCGGAGAACATCAGATAACCAATGGGCAGAAGGGGTGGTACGGGCTGGTCTGGAAGACAAGGGGCAGACAGTAGTGGTGCAACGGATCACAAAACTCACGGTTCGGATCATATTACGGGTTTTGAGTCACGGATCGGATCATTTTTCGGATCAGCACAAAAAAAAAAATTAGTGAAAGCTTACTTTAAGTACTTCTATACCACAGCAAAACTATTAGCTTTAATAAAGTTAGTAATAAAACAAGAACAATTGCACAAATTACAAACATAGATGAATACAACAAAACACAGTTACAAATAAAGTCAGTAACCTTATATGAAAACAACAAATCACAGTTACAAATGATCAGAATTTAGGTGGAGAAATGTAATTAAGTTTAACACAATATTGCTCACTGCACAAGTTAAATACAAATTAATCTTTGTTAGAGCTGTGGTGTTATTTGATTAGCAGACAGAAACAGGTATTTATTGGCTGCTGTCTCTTTAAGACCAAATGCACGGACCTAATACTGACACATCAGGTTTTTTTCTCAGCTGTTTACGTTCACTTAAGACATAACCGACTGTGTTTACTAGAATACTTGCCAAAACTGGTATTTTAACATAACTTTGTGTTAGGGGTGCTCCGATCAGGATTTTTGTAGGCCGATCACTCATCGCCGATCACAGGAAGCAGTATCCAGGGGCGCCGCTAGCAATTTTGGGCCCTATGAAAGAATATGAGGTTGGGCCCCTTACATACACTATATTGCCCAAAGTATTGGGAAAACTCAATAAAACTAAAAAAAACTCCTCGCCAAACACCAATGACTTGTACATATGCGTACAATCATTTTAGACACTTCCAAGGAAGGATTCACGACGGGAGGTCGTGGCCTAATGGTTAGAGAGTTGGACTCGTAACCCAAAGGTTGCAAGTTCGAGTCTCGTACCGGCAGGGATTGTAGGTGGGGGGAGTGAATGTACAGTGCTCTCTTCCACCTTCAATACCACGACTGAGGCACCCTTGAGCAAGGCACCAAACCCCCAACTGCTCCCCGGGTGCAGCAGCATAAATGGCAGCCAACTGCTCTGGGTGTGTGTTCACTGTGTGTGTGCACTTAGGATGGGTTAAATGCAGAGCACTAATTCCGAGTATGGGTAACCATACTTGGCCACATGTCACGTCACTTTTACTTTTTTCATAAAATTTTTAAATACATGAATTATGTTTCCATCTTTGATGCCACAGAAAGTGCCTTTTTCTGTTCTAAAGAAGGGGGTGTCCCAATACATTTGATCTGGGATTAGGACTTTGCTTTTCTGCAGACCAGTCCAGTTCTTCCACACTGACTCAATCATATGGCATAACCTTGTCTTACACACAGAGGCATTGTCATGTTAGAATAGAAACGGGTCCTGTTCAACCTATTGGTATAAAATTAGAAGCACACAATTCCCTAGAATAGCATTATATGCTTTTTTGTTTTTTGTTTTTTACTAAAAATTAGAAATTACTAAAGTAGTAGTCAAACCTGTTCATTAGAAGGGGGTGTCCCAATACTTTTGGCAATATAGTGTACAAGCCAGCCTAGCTATTCAAAATCTTTGTCTGCAATTTAATAATATTGACCTATTACTTTTGCTATTGCTTTTGACCATTAGGTATCAGTAACATAATTCTTAAACAGTTTTATGGACATAGACTTTCTGTACCACACTATTCTGCTGATATGGAATGAGTTTGACTACTTAATCAGTTATATTAATAGAAATGCTTCACTGGGGCAAACAAAAAAAATCCTAAAATGATAAATAGGATACCCCATAGCAGCATTTCCAGCAGTATCCAACATTTCTCAGTCATGATCTTACTCAGCTAAATGTGACTATTAGCTTAACAGCTGTATTCCTTGTTTGCTAGCTACCTATGCACATACAGCATACAATGTTAAAAATTTTCTACATTATGAACCTTAACCCAAAAACCTTTAGCTTCATACACTGTAGATAATTGTGACCCTGCCTGTGGAAACCCAGCTAAAGTTTTTTTTTTTAAACAGTGGATGAGTAATTCACTCCTTGATTCGCTTAATAAAAGCCTCCTTTGAGATCGTTTTGACAGACATGTTTATTGTGTATTATTTTCAACGTGTTTATTGCGTGTGGCAAACGGTGGCAAAATAATTAAATAATAATTCACGTGCAGTGTATCTGGTTGCCATGACAACCTCACGCGCCTCCTGCTGCTGCTCTATGTAATCAGAGTATGAATTTGTAGATTTTCTATAGCAAAACTAAAATGTGTGTGCGACTGACCAAATCGTCCGGCTCGGTTTGCCCACCCTCGAACTCGAAGACATCTCTAATTTGACAGTTTACCATCTGATCTCACTCAGTGGCTCTCTGGACGAAACCATGCACTGAATGGGGGTGAGGTCATTTTGCTGGAAATGCAGAAATAAGCCGTAATTTTGTTTTATTTGTAACTCTTTGGTAGATACATTTATAATTTCTATTACATTACTACTACTACTGTTACTACTAATAAAACAGATCTCCGGGGACCCCAAAAGTGCGTGGGCCCTTAGAATCGTCCTAACTTTCCCCCCCCTTAGCAGCACCCCTGGCAGTATCTGCCGATACCGTGAACTTCGAATCAGTTCACCGATACCTAAATTTTTAAAGCCTTCTTTTTATCATGTAGAATTATTTATAGTGATACTCCAACCAGGATTTTTAGACATTTACTCAGGGCCTTCATTTTATTTTTGAAAATGGGGGGAATTCCCCTCTTAGGTGACACTTGTTGGGGGGGATTTTTAATTTGAGGGGTGGAGGGGGAATTTTTTATATATATTTCAAATATATATATTTATCTGACCTAAATATTTGACCATGCAGTGCATTTTTGTTTTTACAATTGTGCAATTGTTGCACAATAGCTTACACACAGCACAAGCCTGATTTTGTGAGCTGTATGTGAGGCGGCCTTTTACACCAGGTTCACACATACTCCGTTTGCAGTGAGTATGCAGTCCATGTCTGGTACGTAAGCAGTGCAGAAGCAGCACGGACTGTGCTTTCATGAAAGGAATCTGCTTCTGATCCATGGCTGTTTACCACAAACACAACATTTATCCATTATTTTGATTTCAAATCCAAACATTGTTAGTG
>NW_015549671.1:38894-54768 GCF_001515605.1 Sinocyclocheilus anshuiensis | reverse complement strand
AAGTTCTGAGAAAACAAAGTCAAGATGGCGAGATGTAAACATAGCCGTGGGAACATATTTTATCTGGGGGGGTGCTGGGGGCGGGGCTTGATGTTGCAGGGCGGGGCCATGATGGGGGATTTTTGACAAAATCCTAATATTAAAGTTAAATATTAAAGAGTTATATGTGAACCAATATATATTTGTGCTTTTGTGATTTTAGTTCAATAATTTTTTCTTTAATATTTCTAATATTTAAGGGGATTTTACTAAATATTAACATCGCTGATACGCAAAATTTTTGGTCAGTGCACTTTGGCGAATTCTCTCAATAGAAACAACAAAGAGCAGATGTACATGCAATGTAAATAAGAGATTAATTCATCATACACTGCAGACAACATCACTGATTATAGCTTATAGCTTTTTTAGAGTGCTTAAACTGACTGACTGAATTCAGTGATATTCTTTGATAATGTAAATGTTCTTTGCTCGCTGTATAATTTGTTCGTTGTTTGAATAATTGTGGACATGCGGCATTATAATTAAACTTAAAATGTATTTTTATTAAACGTGCTATGGCTGCCGTCGCATCATCCAGGTGGATGCTGCACACTGGTGGTGGATGAGGAGATACCCCCTGACAATGTAAAGCGCTTTGAGTGCCTTGAAAAGCGCTATATAAATATAATGAATTATTATTATTATTATTATTATTATTAAATTCAAATACAAAGTCTTATTAAAATATTTTATTTCATAATATGGCAGCCTACTTGCCTTACTTATGATGTGCGTAGTTAATAGATTACATTAGGCTACAGTGGTTAGAGCGCAATTAAAGAGCTGTGATTATGTAAAGCGAGAAAGTTTCGGAAAATGGCTCACATAAAGGACGAGGACGTGAATGTTTTTTACAAGTCGGAATGTACAATTACGGTAATATCGCGTGAACATTTCACATGAAATTCTGTCAGTGTGAGGGGGAGATGTAGGGACGCGCGCCGCGAGGCGCCCAAGAAAATTACAGCTGCTATAGGCTATATATTTGTGGTCAGTTTAATAAATAATTAATCACAAAACTATCACAAAAATTAAGTACCTTGAGGATGATCGAGGGGCACAAGAGAAATCTCAGACCCGGCCCTGCGGTGGGGGGTGCTGCAGCACCCTCAGCACCCCTAGTTCCCATGGCCATGACAAGTGCATCTATTATTGCTTATCTAGAAGTGCTCTTTTCCTTTAAACCTAGCCAAAAAGTCATATGTGTTGACTGTGAAACACAGTAGACTTTCGTTATGTGCATTTATGGTGTAATTACTAAATTTTTGTGTCAATCCCAAGTTCATATTTACCGCAAACAATGCGCTGTGACTTTAATTCAGTGCGTGCAGCGCAGCAATAGACTCGGTGCGGAAACGATCTCTGCACTGCTGCCGACGCACCACTACTGGAACGCACTGCCGCACCGCAACCGTGTGCAGTGTGAATGCTTTATAAACCAGTGCTGCGTCTCAATGTGCCTACTTATACTATGCCCTTAAAGTATGTACTCTTTTAGTGAAGAAAAAGTACAGACTTTTGAGTGTGTAGTAGAAGAGTAGGCAAGCTTTGGGACATACTATCACGTCACACAATTGCGTCTTTAAATGACCGCTCTGTCGCACCTGTTATACCGCACCCTGTCACTGTAAACTGGCCTGTCAGTCATCTTGTCACAGTTAACATCCTCCACATTTCATTTCATTTAACTTCCTACCGTACTGGAGAGAAAAGAAGTAGCTCGTTGATCTGCCAGTCGCGGGTCTTTCATGCAGAGAACTCTGCTCATATTTTCTGCATAATGATGCATTTAAAAGTTAACGACCAAATGGATGTTTATAAAAGTTCACATTGTTGTTGCAGATGAAATATAACACGGATAACATTAAATAAAGATTTTTTACCAGGTTAAATGTTGATTATTAGTAACTCAACCCCCTTTTTGTAAACCTCTCTACCGAACCGTCGATCGCGTGCATCCGCCATGTTTGTAGTTTTTCTAACGTGTTTTATTCGTGTTTGTAGTTCTGGACCGAATCCTTCGCCAAAGCGCAATGGATTGTGGGCAATTTTAGCCATTAGAGTGTGCACGGATCCACACTTCAAAAATCGACCTGAAATAGTAGACCATCCGGGGACTTTTGGCATACTCTTTGTATCAGCAGCTAAGTGCCGGAGGCTTGGAATATCAACCCATGCTTTACGCACACATCCAATGTCCAGTCTTCATGTCGATTTCAGTCTAACATTGCTTTATTGAACATAATGGAAATACATACTTGCAACGATGAATGGTGGCCACCTTCCCTTCCTGAAGTGTGGTAAAAACTGTATATGTTCCCTGCACCAAGCCTGCTTCCTCTACGTGATTGAAACACCGACTTAAAAACCCTATGTGCATATACTGCCCCCAAGTGATGACAACCCAAAATACATCGACATTAACACATTGGCTCCTACACACCGGCCCCATAATTGTTGATGTGCAACTACAATTATCCCTTAAATGATCAAAGGAGCCAAAAAAGTTGTATGTGAACTTCTTCTTTGAAGATCAGTCCATTGTTTCTTCCAACAACATGCAGATTTTGGAAACAGGTCTGTCCAGTAATCCTGTTTTTGTCTTCAGTTGTACAGAATGGACAAATCCCTTTTTGTCAGGATATGTCTGAGTGATTTTGCCTAATGACCAGGAACCACGTGGAGCAATTGGATCCATGATGACCACTATATCACCAACAGTGAAGTTTCTACGTGGCTTCCTCCATTTTTGTCGTTCCTGAAGCAGTGGAAAATATTCCCTTATCCACCTTTTCCAAAACAGATCAGACAAATATTGGACTTGCCGCCATCTACGTCTGATATACAAGTCACTTTTTTGGAAAAGTCCTGGAGGAAGAAATGGGTTTGATCTTAACTGCAAGATATGATTTGGCGTGAGAGCTTCTAAGTCATTTGGATCATCAGAAAGCTTTGTGATAGGACGGTCATTAAGAATAGCTTCAGCTTCACAAAGAATAGTGTGAAAGCTTTCATCATCCAAGCATTGTTGTCGAAGTGTAGAGTACAACACTTTCTTTACAAGACGAATGAGCCTCTCCCACACACCTCCATGATGTGATCCTGCAGGGATATTAAAGGTCCATTTTATTCCTTTTGACAGGAAAGTACGCTGAATTTTATCATGATCCAAACTCTTCAAAGCATTTCTAAGCTCTCTCTCTGCTCCAATAAAATTTGTGCCGTTATCAGATCTTAAATGCAGTACTTGGCCACGATGGCACATAAAACGATGAATACAATTTATGCAGGAATTTGTATCCAGAGAGTAAGCTACTTCAAGGTGTACTGCTCGACTGGTCATGCAGGTAAACATAACTCCATATCTTTTAACAACACTGCGACCTCTCTTCACATCAATAGGTCCAAAGTAGTCCACACCAGTGTTGGAAAAAGGAGGCAAATCTGGCATGATCCTTTCCTTTGGTAAGTCAGCCATTTTTGTTCTCCAATTTTGCCTTGAAAACGTCGACACACAACACATTCAGAGATTACTTTTCTACAAGCAGAGTTTTCATTAATAATCCAGTACTTATTTCGCAAAGTTGACAACATGTGGTTTCTCCCTGCATGACCCAGTTGTCTATGAACATGATGCATTATAAGTTTGGATACATCATGTTCTTTCGGCAGGATAACTGGTCTTTTTGTCTCTTCAGGCATTGCTGCTCTACTAAATCTTCCACCCACTCTAAGTAAACCATCCATCAATACCGGATCAAGCTTGCAGATGTTACTACACCTTTTGACTCCAGATGTTCCACTTTGCAAGGAAGAAATTTCTTGTTTAAATGCATCATGTTGAGAAAATCCAATAATTGCTGATTCTGCTTGAGAAAGATCATTTGGTGTTAGACTTTGACCATGGAATCCAGTTCGAAA
Source organism: Sinocyclocheilus anshuiensis (assembly GCF_001515605.1). Lineage (NCBI taxonomy): Eukaryota > Metazoa > Chordata > Actinopteri > Cypriniformes > Cyprinidae > Sinocyclocheilus > Sinocyclocheilus anshuiensis. The sequence continues at coordinate 50,805 of NW_015549671.1, read as the reverse complement.
CCTTCTCGAAGTAACTGATCTTGTGGTACTGCTTCAGCATACCCCTTGTTGATAACATCAGTAAGAAAAGTGGTGTACTCTTCTTGAAACTCCTGGTTCCAACTGAACTTCCTATTCAAGCTCTTTAAACGTTGTTCTGCAAGGCATCTATTATTAGGCATGATGACATCATTCTTTCTGAAGGGTAGGTCAATACAATAATGACCATTTTCAGTACTAATTGACTGATCCATTATCTCCATAAACCTCTGATCTTCTCCAGACATTTTGAAATCATCCTCTGAAGATTTCTCATGAAAATCATGATTGTACTGAGCAACCAATAATTCTTCCAGCTTGGTAACAGAAATCCTATTAGCAGTGACTGACTGAAACCCAATCTCCTGTCTGCTTCCTTCACAAACCCATTTATAACCCATCCCAATAGGGTCTTGACGGCATAGGGTCCTTGACCTTCACTATTGATGATCTCCCATGGTTCCAAGAGCTTTGGAGCATTTGTGCCAATTAACAATTCAACTTCAGCATCCAACTTGGGAATTTTGATATCATCCAAATACCTCCATTTCCTTAGATCTTCAAGATTAGGTACATTATATTTACTTACAGGTATTGTCTTCTGAGTAAAGACTTCTGGCAAATCCATGAATTTATCCTCAGATAATCCTGAAATCTCCAGTCCAGTGAGCACAGACGTGTTTACTACATTTTCGTGCCCCATTGTTCGACGCAATATGCACTTCTTTGTCCCAGTCATCTTCAGCTTCCGCATAAATCCTTCGGTACAAAAAGTGGCAGTGCTCCCTGGATCCAAGAAAGCATATGTTGTTACTGTAAAATCTCCAAGCTTAGATTTTACCTGCACTGGCACAATAGACAAAGAACAATCCTGTTCTCCGGCCCCAATATGAGCATAGGTCTGCAAAGTAGCAAGAGCATTACTCACTTGTTTCTCCTCAATGGTTTTACCCTTAGCTGAGATATGCAGTATAGTAGGATGCTTCTGACTACGCATACTACAAATTTGACGATTCGTACAGTCTTTGCTAAGGTGCCCAAATTTCAAACAAGCAAAGCAAATTCCATGATTCTTCAAGAATTCAATCTTTTGTCTGTGAGTCATTTTATGAATCTCAGGGCACTTTTCCAAAACATGATATTCTTTGCATGCATAGCAGCAGGATGAAAAACTGTGCTGTGATGGGTGGACTTTAGACTGAAAATCTTAAACAGTGTTGACTACAGCCACTGTAGCGGAATTTCGCCCTCTACCACTGTAAGGCACAGATTTGACTTTGGCTTTATGGGATATAGGTGCTTGTGTATCTTTAATATCTCCAAAGAGAGGATCAGTGAGAATCTTAACCTGATGTTCAATGAAGTCCACCATATCTGTAAACTTGAGCCTACAACCCTTTCGTTCTTGTAATTCACAAGCTGTGGTTCTCCATTTCTCCCTGAGTCGGTAAGGCAGTTTCATCATGATATTCTTAAGGTTCGATGAAACATTAATCTCATCCATATACTGCAAGTTTACCATCACATTGCAGTACCCTCTCAGAAACAAAGCATATACTTGCAAACCACTGATGTCATCAGGTTTTATTACAGGCCAGTTCAAAGCCTTTTCCATGTAGGCTGCAGTGATTTTCAACTCGTGACCAAAGTGTTCCTTCAACAAATTCTTGGCTTTACGGAATCCTTGTTCTGCTGACATATGATGACAACTTCTAACCAACTCTCTCGGTTGTCCTCTAGTGTACTGTTCTAAATAATACAAGCAATCCTGTGCATTTGTGGTCTTTCTTTCAATTCCATGCTCAAAAGCTTGAATGAAGGCAGCAAACTGTAAGGGATCTCCATCAAAGATTGGAATTACTCGAGGAGGTAATGAAGCCACGTCCCCCCTATGCACAAGCTGAGCTGTTAAGTTTGCCTGTTGCTGAATGATGTTATACAAAATACCTTGTCCTACATCAGTTTGTGGATGAACATAAGATTGCAAAGAATCAATTTGTAATTGGGAATGAGAGACTGGATTATTTTGAACAAGAGCTGTGCCATCCTGTATGCCTACAGCTTGTTGTGTAGTTGTACAGTGCATTGCAACTTGAATAGGATTCCCAGGAGGATGTACTTGTGAATCAGGATTCAATGAGTGTGATTTTTTACGCTTTGAATCATCGGATGATCCCTTTTTGCTGCTTCCAACGTCACTAGTTTTTAAAACTGACAACCTTGCATCGTTGGCTGCTATTTTTGCATTCATCATGAGTTGTTCCTTTTGTCTTTTGAGTCTTTCACTTTGAATGTGAAGTCTCTCTTCTTCCTCCTCCAAAGTATGTTTCTTCTCCATAGCAGCAGCATGTTGTAATCATGCAGCCCTTTCTGCCATCACTTTTATCCGTGCAGAAGAAGTTGAACTTGAAGTACTTGCTGAACCTTTTGACACTTTGCTGCATTGGGATTGTTTTGTAGGCACGTTTGAAATACTGTCATCAGGTCCTATTTCTCTGCTTACTGCAGATGAAGCATCACAGGTTTTATCCACACTCAATGTTTTTCCCACATCAGACAACCATTCTGTGATTTCCTTTTGAAAACACTTATTTTCAGCCATTTTAGCATCGAACCATTTGGTTTGCTTATCAAACTCATCCTGGGGTATTGGCATTTCCACAATCGAATTATGCAAATCTTCAGCTTCTTCACAATATTTGACAAACCTCTTCATTTGCTTTTTCACATTTGGTACAGTCTCACTTGTGATTTTAAGAGAAATGATATATCATTCACCTTTTTTGCGACACATTTTCATCAACAGCACCATCATCATTTGCAATGTTTTCCATAACCTTTCCACCATCAACATCAGCAGCCATTTCACAACCTGAATTTTCCTTTCCATCCATGAACAACAACACAGCCAGCACAAACTATCAGCACAGCATGTCTCCGCTTGATCCAAAACTTCACATTCCATTACATGAAGCCTTTAAACAACATAAACAGCACCCACCAGTCTTCCTTGTCGTCTGCTCCGTCCGCGTTGCAAACTCAATCAAAACAAGCAAGTTCCTTTAATCCTCGTTTACTTTCCTATTTGGCGTTTATACGGAAATCCACTCCAATAGCGCTCCACGTACAATCCATTCAACGCCGCTCAGCAATCCAACGGGAACCAAGTTTTTACTATTGTATCAGCAGCTAAGTGCCGGAGGCTTGGAATATCAACGCACGCTTTACACACACATCCATTGTCCAGTCTTCATGTCGATTTCAGTCTAACATTGCTTTATTGAACATAATGGAAATACATACTTGCAACGATGAATGGTGGCCACCTTCCCTTCCTGAAGTGTGGTAAAAACTGTATACGTTCCCTGCACCAAGCCTGCTTCCTCTACGTGAATGAAACACCGACTTAAAAACCCTATGTGCATATACTGCCCCCAAGTGGTGACAACCCAAAATACATAGACATTAACACATTTTAACACATTGGCTCCTACACTCTTTTCAACATACTATGCTTTGGGACACACTTATTCTAATCTCACATACTATTTAGGATGGATAGTATGAACATTGAGACGCAGGGCAAGTTTATATCTGAGAGCGCGCGTCCGGTTTTGTGCGAGAGCAAAGGAAATCCAGGTGCGAGCGGGGAGATTCGCGCTCGCGCATTATATTAATCTACCTTCGCGCTACAACAATGTACTCTGGACATTTGTCATTGAAATAACGCCATATTTAATCCGTTAACATGAGCGCGGAAAAAAATACGCACTGCAAATGGAGTATGTGTGAACCTGGCGTTATGTGTGTGCGCTGCGAGTGTGCATGCCATGAGCACACAGTCTCCAGGAGAGCGCGTGAGTGCTGAATGGTTAAACACAAGAATTAAAAAGAAATACAATTTATAAACTTTAATGACGATGTGAAACTGCCCCGGTTGTGCTAAATTGATAATTCCTGTGTCAACTGTGCAGCGTGCAGCTCGCTTATAGTGCAGACATGATGTGATTTGAAGCAATTTGCGCATTTTGAGAGAGAAAGAGAGCGTGTGCGGTGATTAGATTCACTCATCACACTGTTTGTGAAATTACGTCTCACATAAGGTTTTCAAATTACTTTATAAGTTATTTAATGAAGAAATATGAATTGTACCTCACCTTCAGCATTATAATTATTGTACCCACGCCGGACAGAGACTGAGACGGTGCCGCTGCATGTCATGCCAAATCTCTCACAGCAGGCACTTCATCAGCTTGAGATGGTTTTTTTGAGATCGGCCTTTTTAGAGACCGCCGATCAATCATCCAAAGCAATTATCATCCGATAGTGATCGGTAGCCGATCAATCGGAGCACCCCTACTTTGTGTGTATGTGAAAGAGGAATCAATTCGTGTGAAACGTGGTTTGCGAGTGGTAGAGGAATCAATTCGAATCAATTCACTGTTAGCATCAAAAGATGCTAACAGTTTAGGGGAAGGAAGCGAAGATGAAACCATAGCAGATAGCCGGGAGGGTGAGAGAGAGCGTAGGTTACGTCTAAAAGTGACATGTGTTGGGGTATGTGTTGTGTCAGGAACCATGTTGAGGTTAAGAGTGAGGAGGAAGTGATCCGAGGTGTGAAGTGGAGTAACCAGCACATGATCAGTGGAGCAGTGTCGTGTGTAAATAAGGTCCAGTAGGTTGCCTGATTTGTGAGTAGCAGTAGTTGACAGTTGGTTGAGATGAAAAGAGGCAAGCAGAGTGTGGAAGTCTGCAGCCTGAGTTTTATCTAGGTGGATGTTGAAGTCTCCAAGAATAACTATGGGAGTACCATCCTCAGGAAAGGTTGAGAGCAGCACATCTAATTCATCCAAGAAGTTACCTAGTGGTCCTGGGGGTCGATAAACCACTACAAAATGGATTTTAAGAGGGTAGGTAATAGTAACTGAATAAGATTCAAAGGAGCTGTTGATACCCAAAGATGGTTAAGGATTAAATTTCCAATCATTAGAGATAAGCAGACCAGTACCTCCACCTCTTCCAGTCAGACGGGGGGAGTGGGAAAAAGAGAAATTATTGGAGAGTGCTGCAGGTGTAGCAGTGTCCTCTGGTTTGATCCAGGTCTCTGTCAGGGCCATGAGATTTAGCTTTGAATGACTAATAATAGAAGTAATGAAATCTGCTTTGTTTACAGCAGACTGGCAATTCCAGAGACCAATAGAAAAAGAAAGTAGTGTATTAGCAGACATAGGCAAAGTGTGCAGGTTGTTAGGATTGCGCTGCCTATAGTGTGTGAAACGTGGTTTGCGAGTGGTAGTGATAGTAGGGATCTGGAAACACATAGTAAGAATTGGTTATAAAAACTGAAACAGAAGAAAAACAAGTAGAAGGAAACAGGATGAATCAAAAGCGATACTTATATCCCTTGCCGGTGTCCCTGCCCGGTGGAGTCGCACGGTAGAGTCGATGGTCTTTACACTCTTCGGTCTTCACACGAGGAGGGCATAACAAGAGGGCTGCCGCGACTGCTGCTGCGGTATACTAACCTTTTTTATACCTGTCAGACAAAACGGAAATTGAATTCAGCTGAACACACTTTACCGTTTATCACAACAAAGGTCTAAGATCTTAATGTCTTCTTAGACATTAAGTTCCCTTCACTAAGGGCTTTTGTGAAAGGAATTCAGTTGTTCACTTTCATTTGGAACGTCCCTACAAATGTTGACCCCTTCACAAAGTGCCCATCAAGGGTGCAATACTTGCTGTTTGAAATTCATCCTTAGTAGCCTTAGTGTGAAATTTACTTGCGTTGTAGAAGGGTTGTTGAAGTAGCATGACAGCACCACCCAATGCACTATAAATAAAACATCACAAATGGCATAACCTATTTAAGTAACAACATTTACTTATATTACTTTCATATTATTTTTGTCTTTTTATTTTACCTCAAGTATTTGTGTAAATGAGTATTATCTGATTTTTCTTATGCTTTGACAGTGTTAAGATATGGCAATAAAAGCTACTGCAAGATTTCTCAAGGTCGTTATCACTTTATGACAAACAAAACAACACATTTTCACGAGCTGTCAGCTAGCCCATTTTCGAAAGCTTATAGGCTTCTCTATTGCATCTGCCCACGGTGACTTCTGAGATTTATTTTGGTTCGATTTTCTCAAGTCTGCATTCGAGTTTCAGTGGTCAGTTTGGTGATCTTGTACTGAATGTGACCCAGGTCTCTTTCTCCTTTGCAGTGCTCTGTGGGACATTGAGACTGGTCAGCAGACCACCACATTTACAGGGCACAGTGGAGATGTGATGAGCCTGTCCCTCAGCCCAGACTCTAGGACCTTTGTGTCAGGTGCCTGTGATGCGTCCTCCAAATTGTGGGACATCCGAGACGGAATGTGCAGACAGTCTTTCACCGGACATGTTTCTGATATAAATGCTGTCAGTGTGAGTGTCAAAGAGAAATGTCATCAGCAGTGTCTGATACTGGTTCACGTCTTATTGAGCCCATGCAATTCTTTCATAATACTTATTGTTTATTGTTAGTTTGTAAAGAACACACTCATATCCATTTTCAATTGTTCTAATTTCCTCAGTTCTTCCCAAATGGTAATGCGTTCACTACGGGCTCGGACGACGCCACTTGTCGTTTGTTTGACCTTCGCGCAGACCAGGAACTGATGATGTATTCGCATGACAACATTATCTGTGGCATCACCTCTGTGGCCTTCTCTAAGAGTGGCCGCCTGCTGCTCGCTGGCTATGATGACTTCAACTGCAATGTATGGGATACTCTAAAGGGAGAGCGTGCAGGTCAGTACTTCACGCAACCCTGTTGACCACACAGAAATAAAACTCAAGCAAGCAAACAGCCTAAATCGAGCAACAGGACAACACAGCGCAGACAATAAATCACAATAAATCTCATTACTTCAGACTAGTCTTTATATAGTGGAATGACAGCAATGTACAATTTAGCAAATCTTAACTTGTGTAACTACAGAAGACCATTTTTTCCCCAGGATGAACCCTGAACATATATGTGATTCAAATAGACAGCCACTCATAGTCATGTGCTGTAAGATTTGTATGACGCTTATCTCTGTTTGTTGCTCTTGTGTTTGAAGGTGTTCTAGCTGGGCATGACAACAGGGTCAGCTGTTTGGGGGTAACCAGTGACGGCATGGCTGTGGCCACCGGTTCTTGGGACAGCTTCCTTAGGATATGGAACTGACCTTACTGGGTTGGACTTCGGGAGCCACTCTTTCTGATCACACAATCACTGTAGTGCACCGCTGCCACACAGGACCCTTCCCTCTCCATCTCTTCCTTATAGATGACCTGGTTTTCTTCATCTTCTCTCTTTCTTAGACCGCATTATCCCACCATCCTGCAGTCAGTCAAAGAGGTGAGGACCAACAGTGAAGAGCCTTCACTGGCTCTCTGTCTTTTGGGCTTCACGTCTGACTCGAGGTGGGGGACAGACTGTGTTGTGTACAGTATATATCTGCCATTCTTTGTGCTTGTATGTATAACATACGCACTTCTGACAGTGTTTGGATGTTCTGGTTTGTGGATACTCGTGATGGGTGTCTTGACTCTCCCTGTTTTCTTTTCCTGCTTAATTTTTTTTCTTTGTCCGCAGTCACAGTAATATTTGCCACACAGTGGCCAATGTAATTAATTAAGGGATTAGGCTGCCACAGTATTGTAGGCCATCAGTGTTTGACCGTTGACCTTAATTTAGTTTGCATCAGGTAGCATCAGTCTTGAGTCTGTTGTGTCATAAATGGTTCAGGCTCAGCTTGGTAGTGTGTAGTTGTGAGAGAAACACTGATGCCACTGAGCTTGTGTTTGCTATCCTCTAAGCTTGACAGTAATGTTTGGCATGATTCAGTGTATTAAACTGTATTGCAGACTGCACAGAAGGATTTACCATCAGCCTGTCTGTCCATCTGTCTTTACTATCACTAGATATACTATCTGAGATTTGCTGCTTTCCATTTTGATTCGGCTGGATGTATGTGATACATTTATGGTTAAAGGGATAGTTCACCCACAAGTGTAATTTGTTGTCATTTGCTCACCCTCATGTTGTTCCAAACCTGTATGACATTTTGTTTTCTGTTGAAATCAAAAGAACAATTCTAAAGACGATTGTGCTGTTTTCTAATAAATCACAATAAATGAGTACTGATGCTTTTATGCTTAATGGGTACAAAAATCTATATGAAAGTGTTCCAGGTGACTCTACATTCTAAGTCGTCTGAGGACGCACAAAAGACTGAGTGAGAAACAGACTGAAATTTAAGTTGGTAATCTAAATTTAACCACTGCATCCAGATTGAGTGGGCCTAATGAGCTCAAGAACTGAATCAGAACAAACCAATTCATTAACACTCCAAGGAGACCTACTGCATATGTCACTGTTATCAGTGAATTACGACTGTTTTTCACAAAAAGCTGTTGTATGTCTTAAGACATGAAGTGGTACAAATATCATATGGGCCACTTTCATGGTGCTTTTACATGTGTGGACGCACAAAAAATGGGTTTGGAATAACTTGAGGGTAAGTGATGACATTTTCAGCAGAACTATTTCTGGAAAGTATAAGGTTTAGTCTTTTGTTTTAATCCAAACACCAAGAATGGCCTTGATGCTTTGTGAGACTTCACCATTTGTGAGCAGGCTGAAAGTGCAACCTGATATCTAACAAAAGGCCTTGGTCACTGCCACTCTGACATTTTCTGCCTTTCTACACACATTATGAACACCTGCCTTTCTGAAATGAAGACCTAGGACTGTATGCTTTTGCACTAGAAAATAGTCATGTGAGACTGCACACACTGGTGTTTCTGCACGTATTTTAATTAATGTGCTTCAGCTCTATGACAAAAAACCTGGAAAAACTGTAATGGACCACAAGCTACACTGTGCATATTTAGTCACAAATGTGAGTATTGAAGGTATACACCCTCTGTCTGTTTCTGTAAAATAGCAACAAAAAACGCAAGCCTTAAAAATTTCATATTTCACTCGAACCATCAATAATCACCTTAAATTTGTGCCAAGCAGTGTGAATAAACATATAGACTGGCTTTGTGGGCATATAAAAATCTGTACAAATGTTTTGTTTTTTGATTGTGGTAGTTTAGTTTTTGGCATTTTTTCCCAGATATGTTTCTGACATATTAAGTATACTTGCAAAATTAATCATCCATTTACAGTACCAGATTGCATTCAGTATTCTGTATTGTTTTGTGTTTCTATTTCAGGTGTTTAATTTATGACATTACTGTTCATCAGGTAAATTTGTTTCAATACTTCATTTAAATCATGCCGTTACTTATGATATGAAAGGACATCCAACAAATGTGGAAGATCCTCCAGTGTTTACAACATTTAGGTGGTTAAGGTAATTAAGGTATATAAAGAACTCTGCATAGTGCGATGAAGGAATTTTTATTTTTTATTTAGTAAAACCAACATAATTCATATGACATCCAAGTCTCCTCAAAATACAGCCTTATAGTCCTTTAATTGAATGTTCCAGTCTCAATACAAGTTCAATACCAGTCTTAATCAATAATGTAAGGTGCACTTGTAAGTAAATTAACTCGTGCCTTTTTTCTGGGAAAATGAGGCACTTCCAATTACTGTGTACAGCATATTTGGCGGTTATATTTGTATTATTTGGGTTTCGTAATTGTCATTACCAACATAATTTCTGTGTGATTTTTTTTCTTTTCCTGTGAATGTCCTCTTGATTGAGTTTACTGACTTAACATAGTCATTACAGGAGTTGATATTGCTATGACTTTATGAGTTTCATTTTAACACAATGTGTAACTGTAGTTGCTATACTTTTAAATGGTATTTTAATGTTTATTGCATTGCTCTGTTTAATTTTGTTGTAAGAGTCGTCATTTATCCATGATTGTTGCTTTTTGTATGTGTGTGTGAAGACTAATAAGATTGACCTTATCTCGTATTGAATCCAGAACATTAAATCCAGGAACATTCATTACATTTGAAGTTCAACCTGAACTTGCCAGTTCGTCATTAAAAGTACATGAACATGACTGTAAGGAGCAAGCAGCATAATATCCTATGGATATTTCAGCTAGCGTACTGAGCCTTATCCTATGGATAAGATCAAACACTAGCAAGACCACAATCCACTGACTCTGAAACAGCTTGCTACCTTAACAGTTTCCAAAACCTTAACGGTATGACAACACATGCATGGCTTTTAAGTTACTTGAGAACTGAATCAGTGTGCACGTAGTGACCAATTGTGAAAATTATTGTAAATCTTAAGTATTAGAACTATCATATTAAATGATGCAGCTTCTGCTATTATCCAGATCTTTGCAATCACTTTTTGTTTCATTTACAGTAGGCACTCATCACATAAATTATGGCATGAGCTGGCCTTCTGGTTATAGGAAGTGAGAGCTTAATTTTTCTGAATCTGTAGTAAACAATGGTTGTTTTTACTGAGGTGGTAATGCTGACAAGTAGTGCTGGGCGGTTTGACCATAAATCTGTATCCCTCTCTCTCTCTTTTTTTTTGGATTGTGGTAGTTTCACGGTTTATCATGGTTTTTCCCTGACTGGGCCATTATGTGACTCAGAATGCACTTTTGCAGACTGTTGCAGAACCACTGCATTTACTACATAAAACAAATGCATGAAACAAAAACAGCAGATGAATGAGAATGCAAATTCACACTCTGCCAGCAGGTGTAAACCGTAGGTGTTTACCGCTGTAAACAAAGCAGCGCTGCACTTATAAACACTACTTTAATATGCATTACACAGAGGCAAGATGAAAAGAAAATACCATCTAAACTTTTCCAGTTACATTTTGTAAAAAGTGGGAATACTATCAGGATTGCATTTGTTTCATTTAAAATGAAATAAATGAGTATTTTGACATAACGCTATATATTTATATGTCGCACTTTGCCTGTCTACTAATTCACTGCTTTCTTTTTCTATTGGTCTCTGGAATTGCCAGTCTGCTGTAAACAAAGCAGATTTTATTACTTCTATTACTAGTCATTCAAGACTAAATCTCATGGCCCCGACAGAGACGTGGATCAAACCAGAGGACACTGCTACTCCTGCAGCACTCTCCAATAATTTCTCATTCTCAGGCTGCAGACTTACACTCTCTGCTTGCCTCTTTTGATCTCAAGCGAGTGTTAACTACGGCTACTCACAAATCAGGCAACCTACTGGACCTTATTTACACTAGACACTGCTCCAATGTACTGGTTACTCCGCTGCACACCTCGGATCACTTCCTCCTCACTCTTAACCTCAACATGGTTCCTGACACAACACATACCCCTGCACATTTCACTTTTCGACGTAACCTTCGCTCACTCTCACCCTCCCGGCTATCTTCTATGGTTTCATCTTCGCTTCCTCCCCCTGAACAGTTAACAGTTATCATCTCTTGATGTTAACAGTGCTACTGATACTTTCTGCTCCACTCTTACGTCTTGTTTAGACAGTGTCTGCCCCTTGTCTTCCAGGCCAGCTCGTACCACCTCTTCTGCCCCTTGGCTATCTGATGTTCTCCGTGAGTATCGTTCTAAGCTCAGAGCTGCAGAAAGAGTATGGCACAAATCACAAAATCCTACTGACCTTAAGGTATATCGATCACTCCTCTCCTCATTTTCTGCTAATGTCTCCGCTGCTAAAAGGACATAATATCACAACAAAATTACCAATTCACCTAACTCTCGCATGCTCTTTAAAACATTTTCCTCCCTCCTTTGTCCTCCTCCTCCCCCTCCTTCATCAACTCTAACAGCTGACGACTTTGCCACATTCTTCATTAATAAAATTACAAACCTCAGTGCACAATTTGCCACACCACAAACTGTCAAACAC
>NW_015549671.1:36533-38323 GCF_001515605.1 Sinocyclocheilus anshuiensis | reverse complement strand
CTCCTGGTGGAATGACCTGCCCAACTCAGTCCGAGCAGCTGAGTCCTTAGCCATCTTCAAGAATCGGCTAAAAACGCATCTGTTCCATTTTTATTTGACCCTCTAACTCTAGCACTTTCTATTCTATTTTAATTCTACTTTATCTATTTATCTTTTTCTATATAAAAAAAAAAACTAACACTAGCTTTCTATTTTTTCCCTATTAAATACCTTGCTACATGTACTGCGTTAGGCTAACCGAGACTTGTCATTTGCACTTACATATTGTTGATCTTTTGATTGCTTCTATTGTCATCATTTGTAAGTCGCTTTGGATAAAAGCGTCTGCTAAATGACTAAATGTAAATATTTAGTGCTGCATAGTTCCTGGTTCTGTTGACACATGTTGACTCACGTGAGCCACCTGCTGGTGCGTGTGCAAATAACACCCGTCTACAATTATTCTCATCAAATGCGGGATGAGAGAGATGGTCCTCACTGTAGAACACAAGATCCAGGGGGCGTGGTTGGATCCAGATCCAACTCTGCCCACCTAAACCTACCCGTCTCCACCCCTTGATCCCTAAACCCATCCATCTCCACCCCTAAACCTACCAGTCTCCACCCCTTAGATGTGGATCCAACCACGTCCCCTGGATCTTGTGTTCTGCAGTGAGGGGCTACTGGGATGAGACGCTGCTACAGTTAATTAATTACGATGCTTCCTGCTGGGAAAAACGTTTTCATGTCTGGAAATTTCAGTTATTTTGTCTTCAAAAAGGATAAAGGAAATAACATAATTGTACAGCGTAAGCTATGCATAAAGACTCTTGCTTTAACAAAGGCTACTCAACCAACTTGAACATTTGCAGGTACGACTAGCATGGAAATCATGTTAGCTCAAATTTAGTGTTTGTTAGTGATTTAAAATTCCGTGGTGTGCATGACTGCAGTTGTGTGTAAGTTTTGTAGTGGAAAATGAGCTGGAAAATGTAGAAATTAACACGATAGTCCCCACACCCTGGATCAGTCAATGCAATAAAGAAAAATCATAGCATTTCACATACATTTCGACATGTAGGCTTATTTTAAAATAGACTAATATACGAGAGTCAGTCAATGAAATTAACCCCCCGGATCAGTCGATGAAATATATAGCATTTCACATACATTTCGACATGTAGGCTTATTTTAAAATAGACTAATATATATATGGTGTAAATTTTTTAATGCAAATGACCCTCATTTACATATTTATGGTGTAAATATATATATATATAAAAAAAATAAAAATAAAACTGTAATACTAAACTGTATAGCCACTAGATGTCTGCATAGCCTTTTATATAAATATACGGGCTGTAATATCTAGATGGTGAAACAAGACACAATTTTTAATAGTTTCAAATCGTTTTTATTCGTTTTAATTTTAAAGTCATAGTTAAAAGTACTTAGATATTGCTTTTTTTACTTTATTTACACATATAACTTGAAGTAATCCAAAAGTAATCACATATAAAAGTAATTTCATTACTTTTATATGGTGATACTTGGATTACGTTACTGAATACTTTTTTAATTAAGTAATTTGCAACTGTAATGGAATACATTTTAAAAGTAACCCTCCCAACCCTGTATATATATTCACAACGCTGTCTACGTTGCTTAGGCACTTGTACTGGTATGCCAGTTTCTTAAAAATTCATACCGGTTGTGTGTAATTCAATTCAAACCAGTATATCGCCCAGCACTACTGACAAGAATTGAAATTACTGCACTGAAACTAAGGCAGATTTCCTTATGGCAGCAGT
>NW_015549671.1:31035-36467 GCF_001515605.1 Sinocyclocheilus anshuiensis | reverse complement strand
TGAGTGTGTGTATCATGGACAGAACCAACAGACAACTGCCTCTTGATTCTAACACACATTACTCTTAAGTCACTGTAAATGCTTTATTGAAAACATATTTGTATTATTTGCATTATGTTGGTTCAGAAAACAATGATCTCATGCTGTTTTTTTTTAAATCTTTTATTTATTTATTTTTAAACAGAATTTATTTGTATTCGTACAGTGGCAGTGACACCTGTTACTATTTTTTGTCATAACCAATAAATGCTTTTCATCAAGGAGATTGTCTACACATAATTTGCTACTAGTAGATGTTTGTCACTAAGAAATCTGGTTTACTGAGGCTGTCTGAAATACTGAACTGATATAAGTCTTTTAGATTCCATGTCATTTTTCATTCAGCAGGCATTGTGTTGTTCCAGCACTGAACACTGGAGGACAGTCTTACTCATCCACAGTTTCTTGCTGCTCTAGTTAATGTTGATTCTGCAGATATTGTGCTGAAAAAGACTCCAGTTGTGACTCCAGATCAGTGGCTTTATGCCTGGGAATAAAACAAATATTATTGGATCAGACCACTTAAAACTTAAGTGTGTAATTTCTGCACTAATGACATTGGTGTCACCAATGACAACTGCAAAAAAGTAATGCTTTTTTTTTTTTTAGATGAGTTTCTTGAACCTTCCCCTTAGTCAGCTCTACAAACTCATACTATTGGTTGAGCCAGTATTGATGTGTTTGGAGTGGTTTGGATGCTCAATCTTTTCAGAGACCTGCCTCACAAGCCAGGTCTAAGTGGCAAGTTTTTCTGTCTGATTAATGTTGTTTTATTTATAGAGGTGTTGGTACAGTGACTAACGCTAATCTAGTTGGGAAAGCTTTGTTCTGGGTTTGAGACCGATACTGAATGAATGATACTGAATGAAGCCACATTCTAAAATCTTGTCACGTTACATATTTGTATGTAGTTGATGGAAATCAATGATACCTGTACTATTACCAACTTTTACTTTTTTTTTTAAAGCATATGAAGATGTATTGAGGTCTACAAATACTTAACATGTGAGCAATTTTGTTTATACTTTTTTATATTATCTATATGATAAAAATAGTTATAGAATTAAAGTTTTTTTTGGGGATCTATATAAATTCACTTCTTGATCTAGATTTTCAGAGAAGGTAATTCTTCTGGTTTTGATGAGGTAGGCCTTAGAGGAATCAATTTACAAATGGCTTACTTATAGTTGTCTTTGTATGTTAATCTGGGATAAAAAAATATATATTTTAACTATTTAAAATTACATCAGCTTTAAGTCAGAAGATGTAGCATAAAATACAATTGCAATTTGTAATGTAGACAAATATCAAATGAACATGAAATGCTGTTATATGATGTTGCCCCACCTTTCCTGTGCTTACTCTTGCAGAATACCAATAGACAAGGATTTGCTTTCAATTAAAGGTAATTATCTCCAGTATGAGCTATCATTCTCTCACGACTGTGCTACCTGAGGGTTTTGGAGTGTCTCTGGACACACTCCTGGCGCTGAGTCTGCGGATTTCTGTTTCAAGCTCCATCTCGCTCTTGTCAACCTGTTGGCACATGCAGGCAAAGATGGCCACCATCTCCCTGCAAGAACACAGAGAGGCATATCTTTCACACATCGCTCACACACACTCAGTCTACAGATCATATAAACCAATATTTCAAACATCTCAATATGTTTGTATGCAGGTCAGTGAAGTGCAGCGTTGACTTTTGAGATGTCAGCTTGGGGATGAAATATTCATTCAACATTTCCATGATTAAGTGCTGGGAAAGGCAGGTGATGTCACATTATTTACCTTTTACTAAGTCCATGTCTTTCAGTTGACAGATAGATTTAAATAGCTGGATAAAAGGGTCACTGCTGGATCATTTTAGTTTTAAGTGGGAATTCAAAAAGTAGATTAAGAACAATGCTTCAGTTCTAGGCTTCTGCTGTAATTCCATTTTGTTTGTAGCATAAAGTTGTAGTCATATTTACTATTGTTATTTCAATAGGAATCAATGTGCTAATTAATGGGAATTGCGAATTTCGCTAATTAATGGGCAAAAGATTTCCCCATGCATATTCTGCATGGAATTTGAAAGCTGCTTGGTTTGAAAGTGACTTCGGTGTGAGCTGTGCTTCATACATCCCTACACTACTGACAATAGAGAATTAACCTTTTTTGCTCACAAAATTTCAAAGGATGTCACTGATGTAACTGCAGACACATTGTCCATTGTTCTGAGAATTCCTAATCATTTCAATAGGAATCCACGTGATCATGAATTTTGCGTAAGGGTGAAACGATTTCCTGACACAGATTTCACAATGGGTTTAGTTTGGTCATGCAGATTTCCTGCGTTGACCAACAGAAAGCTGCATTGTCTGACTTTGAAAGTGACTTCTTTGTGAGCTGTGCTTCAAACATAGCTACACTATTGACAACAATTTATCTATGATTGTGTCTGCACCTTAAAAATCATATTTTACAAAAGGGTATCACAGCAATGCCCAGGATATCCCATTTAGGATTCTCTAGGATGGAAAACCATAGCTTGTACACTTTCAGAGAAACTCACTTCAGATGTCTTTGATAAAGGACAAAAATGAGGAAAAGGCAGATATATGGAATTTAGCAAACTACATTAGTGTGCAAGGAGCACTTCTCTTCTTACACATTTGTCTGTCTTCTCTGTGCACCTGCCTGCAACCTTCCAGATTTTATTTATAAAATTAATATATGACGTAGTGGTGTCAAAAGTAATTTTCTGAAACTTCAAAACTTCAGTCCCTATTCAGAGTAATCGCAGAGGAAAGAGTAGACAGAATATTCTGTTAAACATCTGCTTTGGAATGGCACAATGTTGAGTAAATGATGACAGAATTTTCGCTATCTGTGTTTTAAATGTTTGATTTTTAGTTAGGTCTGTCACTCACTGTTGCACCTGCTGTCCACAGTCGCTACTGATAATGTGTGAAATGGCCTGCAGTCTTTGAGTGGTGTAGTCCACAAGCTGCTGCTTAAGGGCCCTCTCTTTAAGCGCTGTTGGTCCAGGTCAGCCTTTCATACAAGTAGAGCAAACTGTAGAGACTCACAGAGAGTACAATAACCCTCCATCCCACAGAACGCCACACCTGTCCAAAAAAGTATATTTTTCATGAATGTGTTTATATTGGATGTTTTAGAACTTAAAGAAGTTGGCACCTGAAACGCTTCCTAATTTAAAACGTTTTTAATCGGATATTTCTTACCACTCCAGCAATGACCAGCATGCCCACTGGTGCTCTGGAAGTGAGAGAGACCAACACTGTTGTCATGGAGATAGCCAACTCCTCCTGGGCCTGGGTTCCCAAGGGAGCAGAGGAAGAGGTGACCTGTGGACAAAGCATATTACATCACTTTAGGCCTATTTATGTTTGATGTGTTGGCTATTAGATCATTAAAACAAGTGTAACCCAGTTTTGGTAACACTTTACTTGAAGGGGTGTGCATAAGACTGACATGACACCTGTGTCATGTCATGATTATGAAGGTGTCATGTCAGTCTTATGCACACCCCTTCAAGTAAAGTGTAACCGCAGTTTTTGATCAAATAGGCTCAAAGCTTGTTTTGCTTTAGCAGGCCCCAGGAAACGGTTCACCAAAAATGTAAGACCCAGTGAGAAATGAAAGTCGATGTCCTCCACAAAGTCTTCACAGAGGCTGGCAAAGTTCAGGCCAGGCCATAGGTAATACTGAACTTCCTGTTGGGGGGGTAGTTGACCTCGGGCAGCAGGGGGCAGCAGAGGACGTAGAGTGTCTAGGCATGATAATGACAGGACAGGGCTGTCAATGCTTGCGGCAGTTTAGTTTAAAATATCCTTTGCCAGGGAAAGCTTGTTTACTGGAGACTTTATGTCTGAAGTGAAAACTGTGCAAGTGTGTGTACCCATGATGTCTCTCTGAGATGACAGCACACAGCCGTTTATACTGCTGGAACAGCGCAAGTCCAAATTCTTCACCGTTCTCTCCTCCACATAGGCCATGAGCTTCTGCAAAATGCAAACAAACACATAGTCTTTTTGTCAATTAGATAATAATAATAATAATAAAAAAACTCTTATTATCTTTTCAAAATCAGTTCATAAGCAAAACTGCACTAGATAATAGGACTTAAAGGGTTAGTTCACCCAAAAATGGTCAATGCTTGCGGCAGTTTAGTTTAAAATATCCTTTGCCAGGGAAAGCTTGTTTACTGGAGACTTTATGTCTGAAGTGAAAACTGTGCAAGTGTGTGTACCCATGATGTCTCTCTGAGATGACAGCACACAGCCGTTTATACTGCTGGAACAGCGCAAGTCCAAATTCTTCACCGTTCTCTCCTCCACATAGGCCATGAGCTTCTGCAAAATGCAAACAAACACATAGTCTTTTTGTCAATTAGATAATAATAATAATAATAAAAAAACTCTTATTATCTTTTCAAAATCAGTTCATAAGCAAAACTGCACTAGATAATAGGACTTAAAGGGTTAGTTCACCCAAAAATGAAAATTAGCCCATAAATTACTCACCCTCAAGGCATCCTAGGTTTAAATAGCTTTCAGACGAATTCAGTCGGAGTTGTATTAAAAATTGTCTTTGATCTTTCAAGCTGTTTAATGGCAGTCAGCAGGTGTTGCAGTGCATCAGTCCAAAAGAAGTGAAATAAACAGTGCCCATCCATAATAAAAAGTGTCTCACACAGCTCCGGGGGGTGAACAAAGTCCTCCTGTAGCGAATCGATGCGTTTTTGTAAGAAAAATAAACATATTTAAAACGTAATAATTTAATCTAGCTTGCGCTCACTGTTGAAAACGGAAGCAATTCCGTGCGGATGACGTATGAGGTCGGTGTTGCGCATGCGCCGCTCAGAAGTGATGAACGCGGAAGTGCAGGGGAGAGATCAAAACAAAACAACAGTCACTAATTAGAAGTGCAAAACGAGGATTTGTAAAGAAGAATGTCAGAGGATTTCGATATAAGCCAAGAGGAGACTGGTTTTCCTTTGCTAAAGTAAGGAAACTTTGCTTCCTTTGCTCCTGTTAAAGGGATAGTTCACCCAAAAATGAAAATTTGATGTTTGAAGAAGACGCGTCACGCGTCGGCTGAAGAAGATGCGAACGTGCTCAGGACGCGCTCAGGATAGTTCGGACATTGCAGTAAATTAGAGGTAAACATCAAATTTTCATTTTTGGGTGAACTATCCCTCCAAGGGTACAAACGTTGGCTTTCATGAGACTCACCGGCGCATGCGCAACACCGACCTCTTACGTCATCCAACTGTTGGTGCAAGCTAGATTAAAGTGATTATTACGTTTTGAATATGGATATTTTTCTTACAAAAACGCATCGATTCGCTACAGGAGGCCTTTGTTCACCCCCCCGGAGCCGTGTGA
>NW_015549671.1:29126-29594 GCF_001515605.1 Sinocyclocheilus anshuiensis | reverse complement strand
GGATATTTTTCTTACAAAAACGCATCGATTCGCTACAGGAGGCCTTTGTTCACCCCCCGGAGCCATGTGAGAGACTTTTTTTATGGATGGGTGCTTTTTATTTCAATTGAGATTTATCTCAATTCCTTAGCATTTCCAATACCTCAGAACAACTTGATGATGTAACAGAAACAATGGACTCCCTCTTTTCTAGCATTTTAGATATGGTTGCTCCTTTATGCTTAAGGAAGATTAAGGAAAACAGTCTGACACCGTGGTATAATGAGCACACTCGCACCCTTAAGAGAGCAGCCCGGATAATGGAGCACTGCTGGAGGAAAACAAAACTAGAGGTATTTCGTATTGCTTGGAGGGAAAGTACCCTATCCTACAGAAAAGCATTAAAGGGGTCATATGATGAGATTTCAATTTTTTCTTTCTCTTTGGAGGGTTACAAGCGCTTGGTGCATAAAGAAGATCTGTAAAGTT
>NW_015549671.1:23647-28843 GCF_001515605.1 Sinocyclocheilus anshuiensis | reverse complement strand
GTACTGAGACTGCTCTCATTAGAGTTACAAATGACCTGCTCTTATCATCTGATCGTGGTTGTATCTCTCTATATGTGCTATTGGATCTTAGCGCTGCGTTCGACACTATTGACCACGACATTCTTTTGAAAAGACTAGAAAACTTTGTTCTTTGTTGTTTTGTTCTGTCACCGATGGAGTTTTGGTTCCTTGCCGCTGTCGCTTAATCAAAGCACATCATTGGCTAGACTAAGGTCTTCTCTTTCCAACAAAAAAAAACGAGAATGTTCTCTTAAAGAGACAGTGGCAAGGAAATTACCACAAAGAGTATGTTGCCATATGGCTACACCATGCGGTAGAGGGTTAAGGTTTTTTTTTTTTTAAACCTACCATTATAATCAATAAAGCTGTCTACACTGTGAAATTAATATCTTAGTTTCATCATAAGTACATCTGCATTTTGTTGTTTATGATGAGGAAATTCACGAGAGTGCAGAATTCATTCAGCGAGCTCACGCACTGAACAGAACTCTGGTGTTTCAGCGATTACTAATCTGAACGCCTCTAATTGGCCATTGTACTCATAAGCTCAACAGAATCGTATGTGATTGGTTATAATGTGCAATCATACACACACACAAAAAAAAACAAACATGATGCAACATGAGCAGATATATAGAGTTCTGGCATGAAACTCTAGATAGCGCAGTCTGATAGGTCTAACTCAATCTGACCTAATGACATTATCACATGGCACAGCTGATTGGTTCTCTCCTGTATCGGTAGCCAATGAGCTCGCTGCTCAACATTCAAATATATGACTAGTGCTTGCCTAGCAGTTGCAGCTTGCTTCAGAACAGCGAAATCAACATCTAGATAAGTGAATGCTCTTCTAATCCATATCGCTGAGTGTATTGCGTGGTCTGCCTAATTGAATTTAAAAATGAGCAACCATATTCGTCTGAAAGAAGAAAGTCATATACACCTAGGATGCATTGAGGGTGAGTAATTTATGGGCAAATTTTCATTTTTGGGTGAACCAACCCTTTAAATAAGACTTACATTTTATTATTTTGTTTTTTTTTGACATTTGAATTATATTCACTGAAACGAGTTTTAATATCTTCAGTTTTGATTCTCAGGTGAATTTAGAGGTTTAGATTTTTTTTTTTTTTAACTGATTAACATTATTTAACAGAATCTGAAGTGTCACATATAGCATGAAAATGTGCATTTATAATGCTGCAGAAATATAACAAATACTTCTACACAGAATTTATTATCATATTTAAAAATAATAACATTACATATTTTAGTACAAATTGTATGCACCATTGTGCCTTTAAACAGAATTTGAAGATGGTACACAGCTATTTAAAAGCCAGTAGATTAGCCTAATCAAGAACAATGTTTTTAGTCTTAGTTTCTAGTTTAAGAGACCAGCTTATCAGTGCTGTAATGTTGATCACAGACAGCGATCACTGCAGAGTTCATACAGGTAACTCTCTAGACATGAGTCAGTGAACAGAACTTGACAGTTCCCATAATGCACTGCTTAACAAAGTCATGTGTTTGGGTTTCTTTGGTATATGCTTTATACTTCAAAAGTTAATTCTTCATGATTTTTTAAAATCTGACTTTAACATAAAGAAAGAAAAAAACTCACAGTTTTGTACAGGGCTAAGGCATTCGGGGCAGGGCTAAAATCAGAGCAGAATTCATCCACAAGAACAGACAGGCAACAAATCTCTTCTGCCATGGCACTGGCCTTTTCAACACCATGTAGAAAACATGAGGTTCAAATATTAAATACAGACGATATTCAACCAAAGTAAGTATTTTACCGGCAGAGGTACTGCTGCAGTGTATGCGACAAAAATGCATTTGCAGCTTTTGATGGTTAAGTGGCGCTTTAACAATAGGCCTAAACTTCAAGTTATCAGGCAAACGTGTCAAAGCGCATTTTTGTGAGTAGCAGTCAACTTTGCCTTGCCAATACACGCATCATAAAACTCGGCTTTTTAGGCAAATACCAGAAAGTGTAAGTTACTAATTAAGTTATTCAAACAGCTAGTAAATTACAGAAAGTGAGCAAAATACATTTACTTTATAAAAAGGTCATTTTCACTGACTTCAGTGTAGTGCAAATTCTGTGTATATTCTGCTTTTATTTCAGTTCATTCAGGTCAGTCCACCCAGGGTTTTTTGTACACTGTAACTTGACAACTTTTATCTGCACGAGAGAATAAAATGGCATGCATCGGCTAACTTTGTCAGTCATCATTGCAAGAACATGAATTAATCTGTTACGCTGCCACTGGAACTGATTAAGTGTAGAAAGTAACAGCAGTTATCGGTCGGCGTGGTAGCCAAGGCTCACATAGCCATAGGCCACTATTGTTAAAGTCCGCGTGAACGTTGCTGCTGGCTTTATTTCAGTGTAGTGACGTATTTCCAGCTGAAATGGAATATTGAATTGAGGGCGTGGTTTTATTTTTGCGCTCCTCCTCTCTGTCTCTCACTCATAGCAACTAATAACGGTTAGAGGGTGTATTTAAGGATATTCTGCCCAAGCCATCAAACTGACGTCATCAGAGAAGGAATGCCATTCCAGAGCGGAAGCAAATGTTTCGATTTTGATTAAAGATTACCATGACAAATTTTTTTTTTCAGTGGATTAATTACAATACTCAGCATGGATTAATTGTTCACATCAAGACTAGCAGTGTGCGCTAATAAAGTAAATAAAGTCAATTTTGATTTCATGCGGACTTTAAGCCGGTTGGCATGGTAGCCAAGGCTCACATAGTCATAGGGCACTAGTGTTAAGCCAGTTGGCGTGGTAGCCAAGGCTCACATAGTCATAGGGCACTAGTGTTAAACCAGTTGGCGTGGTAGCCAAGGCTCACATAGTCATAGGCCACTTGCTTTAAGCCGGTCGGCGTGGTAGCCCAGGCACACATAGATAGAAATACATGCGGTTCACATGGCTCTTTGGAGCAGCAGCAGTACATATGACTTGGTGATAGATCTGCTTGTTGGGGGGTGTTTTGTTCTTGTTTTGGCTTGTATTGTCCCTTCCCTTCTATGTCTCCTGCTTTGTGGGGTGTTATTCCATCTATGTTATATTTGCTGCAGCACTATTTCTTACATGCTCACAGCAGCATGTTCTGGATATATTGGCAGTAGCAAGTCCCGGTACTTGCTCTGCCGCAGCAGCAGCAGCGTAGCAGATCTATTCTGCCAAGAACAAATACATTAACATTGTCATGTACATTACCATGCCAGTCTCTCCGAGAGTTGTCATGACAGAACTAAATTTAGTGCCGCAGTCAACACTTTTTATTTAATTTTCACTATATTTGTGACAGCGGAATAGGGGCATAGGCCTAAGCCTTGCACAGCCTTACACACACACACTCCATCTATGCTGGTATTGGCAGAACTTGCAGGTTACCTTGTCAGCAACTTTGTCAGTGATGGCCTTTATCTTGTCTTTGATGTCCTTGGTTAGGAAATTGAGTTGATTTCGCACAAACTCCAGCCGATCCATTAGAGCCTCACAATCTTCTAGTGAGAACACTCTATGGATTTACAGAGGTTCAAAAAGCAGAATATTCCATTTGTAACAAGAACAACAACAACAACAAAATAAATAAATAAAAATACCATGCTAAAGAACAAAATGATTTTGGTTCAATAGTGGTACCAAATATTGTCTTTGGGAGCTTGGACAGAGACCCTCCGTTATAAAGCAGACAGGTTTTGGAACTCACTTTTTTTCTGCTGAAGAAATATTGATGCATCCATGATAGCCTACTCAATGATCTGCCAGGCTCTGATCATGTGCTGCTCAAACTTTGTCTTCACGGCAGACTGTGATATAAATTCCTGTGGAATCCATGAAGCATGTTCTTGAGCCATCATTGTACCACAATTATCAGGGATCACATCACAATTAAAACTAATCAAAACAAGATTCCAATGGTAAGATTTTATCTATGACTATCAACATGGGTGACATGTTTTTCCACTCTCATCATTGTCTGCTAATATGACTGAATCACAACAGGCCCATCTATTAATGCCATCGTAGATTACTGTGAATTTTCATCCCTGGATCCCAAGAATGTGAGGTATGCTCACCTACTCAAATCTGCTAACTTGGCTCAGGGATTGCCACTATGGGAATGGCTGCCTGGAATCTATGAGGAACACCAAATATCTCACACATCTGGGAGCCAGTAGCCCATGGCCTGAATTGATGCAAACCAGCTTGCTTAAGGAGACCATCATCAAACTTCACACCATTTCTGGGTAAAACTGTCATAAATTCTCATCTAGTCTAAAGAGCATACAGACAGGACTAAGACTCATTTCCCATGAAGCTCCTCTTAATCTTCATTGTTTTTTAGCCTCATTTTCAGACAATGATTATCCAGGAGCCAGTCACTACAGTTTGAGCACATTCTCACCTCAAATGCTCTTTCAAAACTCTGGAACTCCATCAGTTGCTTTTGGAATGCTTCAGCCAAAGCACCGCCTTTAAAGAAAAAGCATACGGCCCATTTCGGTTCCATCATACCACCAATATATAAAATATGAAATGAAGCATGTGTGATGGAGCATAATTTTTGCATATTTTTTCACAATTAAAGTTGCACCTCAAATACCATTCTCAATATCATTGGGCCACTCCGTTTTATGGTTGTTACACTCATTTTTAACTTGACTAGGCCTAGTTTTTCCTGGTCTCCCTCCAGAGCAGTGTCAAAAGCAGAAGGCTCTATGCTGTGTGACCCAAAGCAGTCGAGCCTAACAGTCTCTGGCATTGCCTGGGCGCGGTGACCCAGGTGAAAAATAAATATATTTAAATTGTGCTTTTTCAGACATACTTACTATATTTAAATTATACTATACTAAGTGCATATTAAATGTATTATTTTGAAACAACTTTAAGTATATTAAGTGTATTTCGATATGTTTAAGTTGGATTTTAATCTATTTGTAATATATTTAATATATTGAAATTGTGTTAAAATGGAACCAATTTAAGTATATTTAGTGCAATTTAAGTGTATTTCTTAAAATACATTTAAAATGTCCTTTTAATACTTCATGAACTACAGTTAGAGTATATTTGAAGCATCGTTTTAATGTACTTCAAGTACATTTCAATTGTATTTCAGCTAATTGGCAATGCATTAGCATTACACT
>NW_015549671.1:10325-23555 GCF_001515605.1 Sinocyclocheilus anshuiensis | reverse complement strand
TAAAAATATATTTATTAACATAGTATTTCTACTATACTTTTTAGAAATATACTAATAGTGTGCCTGTTTAGCATATTCCTTAAAAGTGTAACTAAGCATATATTTATTACCAAAGTATTTCTAGTATACTTTGTATAAATACATTAAAAGTATGCTTCTGTTTAACATATTTCTTAGAAGTATAACTAAGCATATATTTAATACAAAAGTGTTTCTAGTATACTTTTTAGAAATATATTAAAATGCAATTTAATATATTTTTATTGCACTTAAAATAAGCATGTTGGGAATACAAATGTATTATAAACATACTACTTGAATTTCAAGTATATTTTTAATACATTTAATACTACGTCTTTTTCACCTGGGGAATCCTGGCACTCAACACCTCCTTGGCAGAGACAAAGAAGATGCGGTCAGGTGCCTTGTTAAGGTCCACTACCTTTAGCTCCTCCACTAAGAAACTGACACAGCGATCCATGTGTTGCTTTCATTGATATAATTATAAACTTATACACTTTTTCAATACATTTTCATATCTATTTATATGTGAATATACATGAAGTTCTCAACTTTTAAGCACTGCATAATGTTTGTGAAAGACATTGAAAATTATGAAGTGTTAGTAAGTAATCAAATTTCTTTGAACATATAAATCTGAAATCTATGATGGAGAAATGATAAATTAAACAAAAATCTGCGTTTTGTGTGCAGCAGTGGTGAATCACTTGTGGCTAATAAATATGGGTTATGAGTCATATGTAATAAAACTTACATCTTCCAGATACTCTGGCTCTAAGACAGATGCGTCCCAATGATTATTTAGGATGAAAATGTTAGGCTTTGATATGCGCTCATTCACTTTGTGGAAAAAGTGTTTCTCCTTTCAACGTAGAGTGAAACAAATACAAACAAGAGCATTTAGGTAAAAGAAAGAAAAACAGCAAATCATTTTAATTAAAAAAATATATAAAACACTGCAACACACACATTTTTTTTTTTCAGTGATTAGTTACTCTGTCTACTCACAGTGTTCATTATGGTAGACTCAGAGTTGGCCACAAGCACAAAGACATCAGCATCTAAACAAAACTTATCAATCCAGCTGTCCAGCTCTGATGTGACATCTGTGCTGTGCGGCTGCAGAGTGAGAAGAATGTGGGTTATTAATATTTCATCAAACTACAAATCATGTTTCATTCTTTATTGCTAATTAGATCAGGCAATTTGGTGTCTGATTTTCATTTCTGCAAACAGAAATAAGAAATTAAACAAGTTTTCCTGTAAACCAAATAGGCTTTTACCACGCATGATACCAAGAACAGCACTGCCAAAATCCATTAGTGCTTTCACTTAGCCCTCTTCACAAAACATCAAACCTTGTAGAGTTCCTTGCAAGTCCATGTATCTGCCAAAGATCCCTGGAGTATGCCAGCGACTGTCCAGGTCTGTTGTTCATGTGCCAAACCTGTCCTGCAGAACCTTAATTCAGCTCTGACAAACCATAGAGGGGTCCATACCTGTCCATCAGGACCAGATCATCTCTCAGCAGGGCACACTTAGCTTTGGGCCAAAACACTCGGACTAGACAGCCTGAGTCTTGGTTCCTGTCCATATGCAGAGCATTGGCGAGCTGATTGACTGTCTGTATGGTAAAGACAAACTTTAAGCTTCAACACGATAGTAGACCACAAAGTATTCAAATCATGTCACAACACTAAAACACATTTATGCACAGATTGTATTTATCATTTTAAAATGTCATAAGGACTTAAGGAACTTTCTTGCATTATGTAAAAAATAAAGCTACTTTTCATGAGAAGTGAGATAAAAACATGTCCTTCATAACTTGACATGCCATTAGTTTGGAAAGCAATTCACGAGTTCGCCTGCCCATTCAGCCCTGCCAGGTAATGGTAAAACGAACTTGTCTTGCTGTCCGTGAAGGAGGCTTGAAACCCGAGGCTCGGCTTGAGCTCCGAGTAAGAACCCCCCCCCTATTATGATACGGTGTGGATGAAACAGAAGGGATTTAAAGGAGGAGAAGGGGTGGTGGAGGGATGCCGGAAGAATAGTCGCTTGGACGGAACAATGACTGCTGCTTATATATGGTCGAAACGATGATTGGCAGGACTGGTTGATTAGGCTCCTCCCGAACCTGCGTTGTGAACTTCATCAATAAAAAACACTAGAACTAGAGATGATACACTAGAATGTATCTTTTCATTTAATAAAAAATTATGACATTACATTATAATGCACTCCCCCTAAAACTGTCCTTATGCCATAACGTAATAATATAGATTAAAATGAGCTCAAATGAATGTAGTTTACAAACATAATGAGGTCTGGAAACTGCGCCACAGTTTAATGCTTTTCCTCTCTTTAGAGTCCTCAGTGGTAAGGTAGGCATGTTCCCCATCTGTGCCCTCCACACTCAGGAAACAGTTAGTGGTGTGGCCGATTCCACTGGGCAGAACCCATTCCCGTAGCATGGCATTCATTACGGTACTCTTTCCATTACTGGTCCTGAGAAACAACATATAGCACCCAGTAATAAACTGTCCATTTAGCTTCTCTAATTCAATATTATCTCAAACCAAATTATAGAAGAGAGAGAGAGAGAGAAAAACACAGAGAG
The DNA here is from genome assembly GCF_001515605.1 of Sinocyclocheilus anshuiensis. Classification (NCBI taxonomy): domain Eukaryota; kingdom Metazoa; phylum Chordata; class Actinopteri; order Cypriniformes; family Cyprinidae; genus Sinocyclocheilus; species Sinocyclocheilus anshuiensis. The sequence goes on along the minus strand of NW_015549671.1, from coordinate 20,914 downwards.
ATTGTTCTTTTGTTTTTTTTTTGGTGCCTCACTTATGGCAGCTGAAGAACTAAAGCAAAAACATTAATGATCCATTTCATTTTGTTAGCCTGTTGTCACCATTTAGTTTACATAACAGTAAGCTTAGATTAGTCATCACTGTAGTTGTACCTGCCAAAGAAGGCCACCTTCATGTCTGCGGGCTAGCACATCTTTGATGACAGTTAGTTTCCTGGAGCAGGCCTGGATCTGCAGACACTGTTTTTCCCTCAGCTACATGCTCAAGATCCTCACTCTTCCACGTCTCTGGGTACCAAACACATATTTAATACCATCATACATTAAAGAGCAGGACCAGGCTTAGCTGATTGATTTAATTTTTTTTGTCATATTTTATTTTGTAGCCTCATGCTAAAATGCTTTAAAAAAACTTTTAACATCAATCTACACTCTGTACCCTATAATGAAAATCAAACATTTATTTTTGGATATCTTTGATATTTTTGATAGCTTTGCACGTCTGGATTTGGGATTTTTTTTTGCCATTCTTTTCTGCGGGTTCTTTCAAGCTCAGACAGGTTGGATGGGGACTGTTGGTGGACAGCCATTTTTTCGAGTTTCTCCACAGATTTTCAATTGGATTCAAGTTTGGGCTTTGGCTGGGCCACTCCTGCATTGTCTTGATTGTGTGCTTAGGGTCATTGTTCTGCTGTAAGGTGAACCCTTAAGCCAAGTATAAGTTCATGAGCGCTCTGGATGAGGTTTTCATTAAAAGGGTTGTTCACCCAAAAATGAAAGTTGTCATCATTTTCTCTCTCATGTCATTCCAAATTCCATTTTCTTTCTGTGGAATATAAAAAGTATGTTGAAAAATCTCTCTCTCTGTGTGTGTGTGGTTTTTTTTCCAAAAGGAAGTGAATGGAAACCAAATCCTTTTGGTTTTTGCTTCACCATGCTTTTATGCAGATGATAAGCAGGGCCACATTTCCTCCAGACATGATGCTTGGGATTGAAGTTCATCAGATAAGAGAATCTTGTTTTTAGAAAATACAACCATTACGTAGTCGCTTGTGTATATTTTTAGCAATAGCCAAAATAACATTGTATGGGTCAAAATTATAAATTCTTTTATGCCAAAAATCATTAGGATATTAAGTAAAGATCATGTTCCATGAAGATATTTAGTAAATTTCCTACTGTAAATATATCAAAACTTAATTTTTGATTAGTAATATGCATGGCTAAGAACTTCATTTGGACAACTTTAAAGGCGATTTTCTCAATATTTAGATTTTTTTGCAGCCTCAGATTCCAGATTTTCAAAATAGTTTTATCTCAGCCAAATATTGTCCTATCCTAACAAACCAGACATCAATGGAAAGCTTATTTATTCAGCTTCCAGCTGATGCATAAATCACAATTTCCAAAAATTGACCCTTATGACTGGTTTTGTGGTCCAGGGTCACATATATTTAAAGTCATTATATAAGGGACATTTAATCCATCTTACCCTCTACAAAATCTGAACACTCTCTAACAAACTCCAACAGCTGGAGAAACACAGCACTGATTGTCCTCTTTGCCACCACAAAGTGTTGCAGTGGTGAAATATTGTCCTGCTCCATGTTTAAATACTGAAAGCACAGTATAATTCACAGTTCAGATACCTAAAAACATGGTAACATAATGATATATTAACCTACTGGTAGCCTATATATTAAGGCATTGGTACTCACCCACTCTGACAACAGAATTTCCACAGTACAAGTTCAAGTGGTGCCATTTCTCAAGTGAGGTCAAAGAGCATCTTCAATACAAAGAAATGAAACCTTTTCTACAATATATTTTCTGGGCCTGTTGAACACTGCTGTAACTTCTAGAGAAGTCTGTCTCTGTACAGGATATTGAGACTGTCTGATGAGATTTAGCAATACTGAGCAAGCCTTTACAGAGCAGGAATGGTGACCTCAAATCCTCTTATTCAGCATAATTAAGCAGACAGCTTCCAATCACCTGTCTCTAACCACAAACTGCTATTTCCAGCATCAGTTAGATAGTGTTGTCTTTATTGTTTGAGGAATTTTGGCATGTTTGATCAGTTTTCAGTGTGTTTTAATGAGTAGTGGTTCTATCAGAATAATTTAAAATTGTCTTTATACTCTGCTTTATTCAAAACACATTGATCCAGGTAGAAAATTCTGAATGATTTTCAGAATTTATCACTTCTGTGGCCCTGCTTATCATTATCGCTTTATCAATTGCATGTGAGGTTTGTGTGGCAACCATTTCTCATTTTAATCATTTTAATCATTTAATAATTTAAAGCTTCATTAGTTTCGTGCACAGTTGTGGTCTAGTCTAAAGAGCACACAGAAGCTGTTCTCTCAGCCAGGAAAAAGCAAGAGCAGAAGACTGATAAAGAGAGAGGTGTGGTGGTTTGCTACATAAAAATGTGCAACTTTTCTCCTAACTGTCATCATTTTTAACAGTACAATTCTGCATATCTGAAATGCACATTTCGGCCCCACCCAAGTGTCTCTCACTGAAATTTAGGATATTAATCATTTAGTCAAAATGAACACTACCTTCTTTCTATTTCTGACATTTTAAATCTATTTGATTTCCTTTTAATTCATCTTGACGAAGCATCTCTGAGTACAAGCAGACCACTATATAAACCCATAAAAGAGGCACTAGGACCCTGCAGCTGAGGATTACGGCGAGAGTAAGTGCTGGCAGAGACAGATGAATGAGCCAAACACAAGACAAACGAAAGAAGGCACCAGGAGCTCACTGTAGTAGAGAGGCATGGAGAGATGGTCTGACAATCGACCAGGAGGTTGAAGAAAGACAAAGTGACAGGTCAAGATTCAGCAACTGATATCAGGAGGAGTGCACAAACTAGAAGAAGAGGAGGAGTCTGATCTGAAAGGAAGTTAAAAAGAGTGGAGCGCGAAAAGGAGCCCTTCAAAACAGAGAGATCCTTTCTGAGTGGACCACTGACATAGATGTAGAATAAACTGGAGCCTGGCAACAAGGACCTCGACTGGTAAAATTAATTTTCATCACTGAAGGAATTACCGAAAATATAAACACACGGAACTGTGCAAAGGCACCAAGGAGAGCTGAAGACAATCAAACATTATTAAAAACAGAAAGAAGACGCGGAGATACCACCCACAGAGAGAGACTGAGTATACCACACACAGGGTTTATCGCAGGTAATCACACTGCAACTGAGCAACAGACATTAACCATCAACAAATACACTCACAGACACACACACACACACACAATAATTTATGGAATACACACCTACACATAGTGGGTGATTATAACACATAGGCTGAACATCCATAACTCAAGCTTAGAGAATTTAGACAATAGTCAGGAGGCATAGAGAATCTTGGCTATCACAGGGGACAGACTGACTGTGAATGAGTAGAAGCATGGTGAGGCCCTGCGGGCAACTCTCATGGCACTCTGAACTAAGAAAGTAGAACATTAGTAGATCAGAGACCAAATGATCTTTTCCAAGTCAAGAGCCACAATAACCTAGAAGACTTTACCCAAAGAGTGTTTGGGAACATGCTTTGAAGAACCAGCACTCTGATTTCTCACCTCCACTCTTGGATATCATTCTGTCTTAAGGACCGATTCCATCGTGTTACCCACAGGACATCTGGTCACCTCTCTGTGTTGGAATGGAAATTGTGCAGTGAGTTGAATGAGTTAGAAGTTCACCTACACTGCAGCATGAAGCTCAGGCATGGGGCAAGAGGGGCACTACTGGCCTTGCTGCTGAGTTTACTGCTGTCTACCTGCACCACACAAGAGAGTGAGGAGAGTCTGGAGCTCCAAGAGGAAAACAATACAGTCAGCACTGAGAGCCCTGTAAGTCAAATGGGACACACACACCTGCTGTTAACCTGCCAAGGCTTTAAAGCAGTACACAAAGACACTGTAAAATCTCATAAATCAATGCTCTGAATTTTACTTTAGGGTATGACAACCATTAGACATGAGGGGAAAGTATATGGTAATGACATTCATAAACATTGTAGATTATGTGACGACACTGTAAAAAATGGATTCCTCTAATACAGAAACAGTTTATAAATTTGCCGTAGTTAAAGATTGCTTACATAGTTGAAGCTCTGATATGCTTAACTTTTACAGGATACTGTATCCTCTGACATAACAAACGTGAGCCCCCACAGGACATGGATAGTCTTTAGGGACAACTCCAACAAGGGTGGAAATAATAAACCAAGAGTCAATAAAAGACTCTCCAAGGTAATCTCTGATTACACACCATGCTAAAGATGAATAATATCAATACATAGAATAACTGCATATAAATATATTGAATAAGCTCTAAGTACAGAAGTACTAAAAAGTAGTAAAACTGTATGAAAACAGATTAAGCATAGCACACAAAGATAAAACTAATGAGGCCTATGTGACAACATGTCAGAAAGTGCCTAATCTTTCACCTCTTCAAATGGATTTATCTTATTATGTAATGTAACTTGAAACTTTCTACATGTCCAGCATGGCCTTCCAGGTCCACCAGGCCCTCCTGGTCCCCAGGGGCCTCCTGGTCCTCCAGGCCCCCTACTGCCTCATCATGCAGAGTTGATAAAGGACTTCCAAGTCAAACTAAAAGGTATACTGGAATTCACTCCATTCACACACCATTATCCATCATACCAGAAAGAAAACAGAAAAGAAATCTCATGATACATCCACCTGGCAGATCTGACCAAGACCTACAACTTGTTAAAATGGCATTTGATCAGAGGTTTTCAATTCTGGTCCTGGGGACCCATTGCTCTACACATTTTTTATGTCTCTTTAACAAACTTGATTCAGATCAGCTTTTTAGGAGAAAGCTCCATGAACTAAACTGAATGTATCATATAAGAGAGACATACAAAATGTGCAGAAAGGTGGGTCCGTTGATCTACATTGTGCATAATCTAATAAGTCATTTTCAGCATTGCTTGATGTTTGGGATATGTGTTATCATGCTCATTTGTTGGGGAGGTTGCTAGTCTGATTGTGGGCTGGGCTGATCTCTTAATAGGTGTAATTTTCCAGGATGTGGGTTTGACTTGGCCTGGCCAAAGAATTCCACAGATTCCAGATTGTGTGTGTGTGTTTGTGTGTGTGTGTGAGTGAGTGTGCATGTTTGTGTGTGGAATGAGTGTTGGAGTATTGCCAAGAAAGCAGACACAGGTCTGTTTGTGCTCTGGTGCAGTGAGCTGCTGGCTGTTCTGACAGCAATATAAAACATAAAGGCTCTTATTCACACAGAAAAGTGCAGTGGTGCCGTACGCTCATACATTCTAGCATTCTCATTCCCTCACACTTCCATCTACTCTGTCTGCTCATACACACACTCAAACATTCCAAATATTTACATCTTCTATTCATTGTGAGATTGTTTAATGACTTTATATACAGCCAAGTGTCAGTCTAATACAATCCCAAACATTTTCCACTGGCTTTATTTCAGTGTTTTTGAGTCTGAGAAGGTGCCTAGCCTATCGGGTTACACCTTGTCCCAAACCCTTCAAAATAAAGTAATAAGATGGGAATTAGTTCTTTTGTGCTTTTGACAAGACAACATTACAATCCTGTAATTACCTTCCCACTCAGAGGTGGTAGGAACTCACTGTCTGCTCTGCGATCAACCCCCTCGTGTGGCCACAGCTTTCCGTTGCCAACTGCACCACAACCTGCTGGTCCACCGTCGCAGTCTGCAGGAGCTCCAGCCCTTCAACAATGTAAGTGAAAAACAACCCTTTCCAAACTAGAAACAATTTACTAATTTCAATAACCGTGACATAGCACCCCCATAGCTGTGAAATTCAATGTAAACTCTAAATTAGGCTTTCATTTATCTGAAGTAGCCCTGACCTCTAGAAGTATTAGTTTAGCAGCAATGTTAGCTTTGGCTGATGGTGAAACAGACTGGCAAGCAGTGGAGAAGGGTTGGCAATGGAAGACAGTGGCAATGGCATAATAATTCCATTTCTGTGTTTTCCACAGCCCTCAAACACAGAGCAGTTCCATCAGAGAGGACAAGGCTTTAACATCAGCAGTGGCCGGTACATAGCTCCAGTGTCTGGGTTCTATCAGCTCACAGCAAGTCTGCTACTGGGTATGTGGTTCAAATATGTTTTGGGGTGTGCCCCTTCCCCCAACATTCAGACTAGTTATCAACCAATATGGTTTTTGATTGGTTGATTCTTAACCTGAAAGTATGGTTACAGGCACAGCCTAACCCTGCGTCCCAATGTTCATACTATCCATCCTAAATAGTATGTGAGATTAAAATAAGTGTGTCCCAAAGCATAGTATGTTGAAAAGTGTATGCCAGAAGTCCCCGGATGGTCTATTATTTCTGGTAGATTTTTGAAGTGTGGATCTGTGCACACTCTGATGGCTAATATTACACACAATCCATTGCGCTTTGACGAATGATTCAGTTCAGAACTAAAAACACTATTAAAAAACGTTAAAAAACTACAAACATGGCGGATGTGTGCGACTGACGGTTAAATAGAGAGGTTTAGATAAAGGGGTTTAAGTTAATAATAATCAACATTTAACCTGTTAAAATGTTTTATTTAATGTTATCTGTATTAGGATGTTTCATCTACAAAAACGATGTGAACTTTTATAAACATCCGTTTGGCCATTAACTGTTAAATGCATCATTATGCAAAAAATATGAGCAGAGTTTTCTGCATAAAGACCCATGGCTGGCAGATCAACGTGCTACTTCATTTCTCTCCAATACGGTAGGAAGTTAAATGAAATACAATGTGGAGGATGTTAACTGTGACAAGATGATTGACAGGCCAGTTTACAGTGACAGGATGCGTGTAATTATGCAACAGAGCGGACCGTTAAAGATGCAATTGTATGACATTATAGTATCTCCCAAAGCTTGCCTACTCTTCTACTACACACTCAAAAGTGTGTACTTTTTCTTCACCAAAAGAGTACATACTTTAAGGGTGTAGTATGAGTAGGCACATTGGGACGCAGCATTAGTTTGAATTAATGTTTATTTTAATTTGAATTTAAATGTTATTTGAATTTCATGGTTTATGTGTCTATACAAGGGAGAAAATCAACATCACCAACTCTAATACCTAAAACAGAGCCCTAAACAGAGGTTATAGCTAAATTTCTATACTTTAAGTAATGTACCGAATTTGATGAAGAACTTACCATTGATAAAGTGCCTTCTATACAGTATCTTCAAATCTTCAACAGTATTTGTACTCTATCTACCCCTAAAACAGAGATGGCCAACTCTGTTCTTGGACGGCCACTGTCCTGCAGAGTTTAGCTCCATCTCTATTTAAACACACCTGAAAAATCTAACCAAAGTCTTCAGGATTACTTGAAAATTAAAGGCAGGTTTGTTTGAATTAGGATAGAACTGGACTCTGCCCTCCATGTCTGGAGTTGCCCATTCCTGTCCTAAAGGGTAATTATATCAGAAAAAGTAAAGTATATCAGAAAAAAAAGTCATATGAGCAAGTATCATATGTACCACTGTGGTTCAAATCTTGTTTTGGCACAGGCTCTGTCGCTTTCCCATTTTGAATGCATATTCTCAACAGTTCGAGATTTTTTGTTTTGACAAACAGTGATTTAGGAGGCCAGCAAGGGTTGCTGTTTTATCTGTCCATGTTACATGCTAGCTAGCTGGCTAGTTCTAGTTAACACAATACTATTTATTGTAACAACAAGCTACAACCACTCCTTAGCACCCACACACACAATATAGCAGAATCTTCTTTTGCGTTTACTGACATGATGTTAAGAGGCAAGAATCAATGATGTAAGCCTGGAATTTTTCTGTGAAATCCAACTTGACAGCTCACAATTTAAATCAATATTGTTGGTTTACTGTAGTGAATTTTCAAGAATGTAGTTTTGAATACAGATTTGTCATACTCTGTCAATAATGGAATTTCCATCTATTCATCTATTCTCCAAACAAACCAAACAAGCCTAGCCCAGCATCTTGGGCTGTAGGCATCATGAAATTTCACTAATTTATAACCAAAAAAACCTTCCATAGTGCAGCTTTAAGGTGTACTGAAAGTACAGCGGTTGTACCTTTGAAAGGACTGCCCCGGTAACAAGTTGTTTTACCCCTAAAGGTATGATTTCTGCTAATTTTTTAGTGACAGTTTAGGTATGCAGGTGTGTGGTTTATATTCATCCCCAACTTTCTTTGTACCTATACCTCATGAGCACTGGCTCACAGTTCTTCTTGAATCTGATAACTCCTCTGCTCTCATGGCCTTAACAAATCAAGTCACCTTTATTCCTATAGCGCTTCATAGAATACAGCTTTATGCAAACTGAAACAAGTTCAATTCAGCTATAAGCAATTCTACAAAAGGCTGCTATTATTCAGCTTGTGTCAGTTCAGTGTTGATTCAGTTTAGTTCAATAACACTGTCAATGTTGCAAGATTACAGTACAATAGTGACAATAGTGCCATCATCCAGCTTAATTCAGTTCAAGTTTTGTTCTCATCCAATGGTGTCAGTGCAGTTATATCAATAAATGTCTGAACAAGAGTGTCTTTCACAGGGGAGTAGCGTCTGGGTATGCAGGGTATGCACGTGCATACGGGCCCGGGCTGATTGGGGGCCCGCAGAGGGGGACCATTTAATTAAAATGAGGGAACATATTCTTAATTCGTGGCCACAATAAATATATATTTTTGTCTGCATGTTATGTGCAGGTCTAGATAATTTCTTGTGGGCATTTGTTATATTGCTGCCATAGAACTGCATCATTTTTATTTATTTTTTGTAATTCAAGTTTTTATTGTTTTCATCAATGACAATATCATACAAAACACAAATTACAGATTTATACATATACTACATGTAAGGCCAGAATATATACAGTGGCTGAAATTAACAGAGATAGACGGAATACTAAATAAGGAGAGAAGAAAGAAAAACAAAAAATAAATACATAAATAATAATAATAATAATGAAAAGTCAAGAACTGCATACTTTTTTTAAACTATGTGCAAACACTGCATTGCCAAGGCCAAATAAAATAATAATTAATTAAAAAAATAAAAATAAAAATAGAAAAAACTGTGTGAGGTTGGTAGCTAGCTAGTTGAAAAGACTGTATCACATCTAGCTTCAGCGACACCTGCACAGTTTTAATTATTTCTTTCATTTTAATTCTCTGTTATTGAAAGACTATTGAAAGTAGCCATTCAACACCAAGGACATTGTGGATGAATTTGCCGAAAAAAGGCACAGAGAATTAAATTAAATTAATTACAACTAAAATGTGAGTATTTTTTCTTGTTTTTTTCTTTTTTTTGCGTTTTGGGCCGCTGTGCCAAGAGTGTGTTTACATTAAGTAATTTAGTAAATATGACGGTGTTTTAGTGCCATAATATTTTTAGAATAAAGTAAACATTACAAGATTAAAGTTGTACTGCGTGAATAAAGTTAATTCATGCAACAACAAAAAAAGTCTGTGGTGTTAACTGACTGATTTATGAAAATACTAAAACAATGTTGGCAAAGTTGTTGGCGTTTCTGAGGTAAATTTTATGTTACGACAGTTATGACTATTCACAAGCTGTTTTATTGACGCTTTTCAAAACACTGATTGATCGATTAGCCTACATGAGACATTCGTTTTAATTAAGTTGTTCTGATTTTTTTCAACATGTCTTCTGCTATTCATTCATGTTTATTTCGTGTTAGAAAAGAGGAAAAGATGATTGATTCACATGCTGCATGAACTGAGGCGAATACAGTGATCTCACGCCACATTAAAGAGCAGAAAAATGAATTTATTGCTTGTATTGCATGATAAAATTGATACAAATGTTTTTGCATATGGGCCCGGGACTGACTTGCTACGCCACTGGTCTTTCAAACCCCAGCTAAGCAAGCCAAAAGGCAACAGTGGAAAGGAAACCCTAACTATCTCAGGAGACAGAAATGGAGAAAAAAAACTTTGGGAGAAACCAGGCTTGGTTGGAGGACCAGTTCTCCTCTTGCCTAGTCTTAATGGGATAGTGTCCACTTGTTGCAGATTTCAAAATTCCATGGAGCATGTCATACTGTACTGTATCATAAATTGCATTTTTAAGCATCCAATTTTCATTTGACATACTGCTTTTTTCATAAGTAGCAGTGCAGTATGCATATTTGGACTCAAGTCATGAATATATCCATAAGCTAAACAGGTAATTGAGTTGTTCCATTTAGACTGATATAAACATAAAATATCAGCTTTATTGAATGAATGAATGAATGAATGAATGAATTATGCATTTATATAGCGCTTTATTGTGTATTGTTGTACACCCAAAGCGCTTTACAATCATGTGTGTGTGTGTGTGTGGGGGGGGTCTCTCCTCACATGGGATTTTTAATGACCACAGAGAGTCAGGACCTCGGTTTAACGTCTCATCTGAAAGACGGTGCTTTTTGTCAATATAGTGTCCCCGTCACTGCACTGGCGCATTAGGACCCATGCAGACCACAGAGTGAGCACCCCCTGCTGGCCTCACTAACACCTCTTC
>NW_015549671.1:0-10166 GCF_001515605.1 Sinocyclocheilus anshuiensis | reverse complement strand
CCTCTTCCAACAGCAACCTAGTTTTCCCAGGAGGTCTCCCATCCAGGTACTGACCAGGCTCAACCCTTCTTAGCTTCAGTGGGCAACCAGTCTTGGGCTGCGGGGTGATATAGCTGTGGCCATATTGCATCATTGTGCAAGCTGAAGTACATGCAATGTCTTATTCCTCCTGTTTGCATCATGTTACTTGTGTGTGGCCTATCCACCAGCCTGTCACTTAGATAAAGCTCAGTGGAACAGGGTGGGGTCTAGTGTTGGGCGATATGCTCCATAGTCGTCTTATCGTCAGCCTGTGAGATCGCCAATACACTATATTATCATGCTAATTTATTTAATTATACTTAGTTTCATAGCGGAGAGTGAACCAACTCCAGGCTAAGGCTAAAAGCAGCCTAATGTTACTGTAACCTATTAACTTCACATTATATCTTATTAGTCAAGTAGCATATGGATGTCATGTCATAAAATATTTTTAATATGACTGAATTTGTATTTAATATGATGACAATTTAATGCTTACATTTCCTCAGTTATTCAAACAGCAGCTACAGAAAACGAACAAAGAATATTTACATTATCAAAGAACATCATCACTGACTTCAGCCTAGGTCGAGTTTATGCACTTTAAAAAACACTCCCGTTATAATCAGAGGAGCTGTCTACACTGTATGATGAATAAATCTCTTATACTTGCATCGCACGTACATCTGCACATTGTTGTTTATGATGAGAGAATTCACGAAACAGAAGACTTCAGTCGCGAATGCGCGCACTGAACAACAAAACTCCGGTGTTTCAGCGATGAGTCACCTGAACACCTCTGATTGGCCGCTGCATTCAAAAACTCAATGGAATCGTGTGTGATTGGTTAAAACGCGGAAAAAAAAATATGATATAACAAATAAGCACTAATATTAATGATATAATAATACTAGCCTGATAATAATAATAATAATAATAATAATAATAATAACAATCGTCTTGCAATTGTCAAAGGCATCAGCCACAGGCGATCTCTGACTATCGTCGATACACAATACTGTCGTCTATCGGCACAATATAGTCCTAGTACTGTTGAACATGTCTGCCTGTCACAATCCCTTTAACTCTGCATCATGTATCTGTGTGTGTTTTTTTTTTTAGAATCCAATGAGTCTCAGAAGAAGCCTCATGCCAGGCAGAAGGACAGTGTTAAGGCCTCTATATGCATAGAGTCTCTTTGTCAGAGTAATGTGTGAGTAGTAATGGTCCATAATCACCAATAGCACTGACCATTTGAACTGTTATTCTAACACATAGTCAGTCAAGCAAATTAGTCCTAAACCATGATTAATGTGTTTATAATGATGCAGGTCTTTGGAGACAGTGACTGGAGTGAGCGCTACAGGGGGACTATTCAGTATTCTCCTGACCGGGACTCTTTACCTACAGGTACGACTGACTGACATAATAAGCTTATTTAACTGAACAAGAATTATACAGATTACAGAAATTGTTTGTCCTAATAATGCTGACAGAAATTAAGTGACTGGTAAATTTGTCCATATTTGGGCCTACTTTTTTTTTGTTTAGTCACAGGGCATCTCCTGCTCCAGGGCCCTTGACAATCTTGTCAATCCCTATCAGAATCCTCTTTCAAGTAATGTGATGCTTACGTTTTGGCTATTAATTTATTATGACTCATTATGACTAAGACAACACATCACCAACTAATAAAAGTGGATATGCAAGAGTGCATATCTAAGAATATTTCCTTATCACGGATACTCCTATTGACCCATAAAACAAACAAAACAAACAAAAAGCATGATTAATATAGATGTTTATTTTTTCACAGGCTGGAGAATATGTATCTATTCTTATTGACAATGGGACAGGCTCAGCCCTCACAATTCTCCAAGACAGTCTGTTTTCTGGCATTCTTATTGGAGTATGAGGACACAAACAAAACACAAACCAATGACTAGAAAGAAGCCCATTTTCACAGTGTCAACAAAATACATATCTTAATTAGGTAAGGTATTCAGGACATATTAGAATATTTCAAGCATCTAAAAGAGACTCTACGTATTACCATTGTTGCAAAGGGCAGCAGGATTGCACTGCTATTTCTTTCATTTAAACTCTGTTCATAGAGGTGTATGTATTTTTTTCATGTGGTATGTTTATGCATTCCATTCTTAGCAGGGCTGAAGTTTTATTTATTTGCATTTCCATTTTGAAAGGATATTGATATTTGTGTATATTTGCAATAAAATACTTCCATAACTGCTGAAACATGCTCTTGGAATTTATTTCGGCGAATAGAGATTTATATGAATAGAAGAGTTCTTGTTACTGCCTGAGGAAAGTGTTTCAACATGAATTTCAAACTTCTTGCTGTATGAAAGATTTTCATGTTTTGTGATTGATAACTGAACCTTTTCAGAAAATAGAAAAGTATTAATGGCAATAATAGAGTAACTACCACATATGCAGGGTAAGTGGTGTGGACTTGCTTGAAAATCTTAGAAGAAAAACCTAAAAGCAGCAGCTTATTTAGGTCTTGATTCCACAGCATTCTAGCAATAGGGACAAATGAAAATGGCAGCAATTTAGGGTGATTTAAAGCCTTTAAACCTTTTAAATGTTAGTAATATTTGGTAATGCTGGTGAATTTCATTGTGCATCAATGAAGACACAAACACTACACTCAGTGATGATGAATGTAAACAATATGTTCTAGTAGTGATGGGGATGAGGTCATCATGCTGGAAGTGTGGCGCCTGGTGTTTGGCACTTTGCCCCCCCACCCCCCCTCTATCTGACTGCTCTGCCATACTTTCCAGGAAAACATCTAACAGCATTTGTGGTCAAACTGCAATACCTTACAAGGATGGTTCGCTGTCAAATAATGTGCAGAAAGATAAATGAGTATATGGTAATGGCATGCTTATTTATCCCTCGATGGGCTTACTGAAAGCAGTGTCTCATTAAACACAAACACACACACACACACACACACACAACGTTATTCCAGTACATAGTTGGCCAACTTGTTTCCTGTTGATTGCACAAGATGGCAGGCTTTCAGCCAAAAATAAATTATATATATACATTTTTTTAGATAAATAAGTGCTTTTTTTATCCAAGTAATTTTGACTCTTTCCACTCTGTGCTGTCTCTCTCACCTTTCAGCACATTCACTCACCCCTCAGGAGAAGCATGTTTAAAACTTCTCTCCCTCACTCAGCACCAACAAAACATTGCCAAAAGCACTAAACACACATTATTAAAAGAGAGACTGTGAGGAAAAAAAACCCTGCATTAAAAAGGTGATGAATGACAACCTGAGACTTTTTTCTCACCTTGTGTCACATGGCCAATTCTATAATATCTAGAGACCAACAACAACAACATCATAATAATAATAATAATAAATAAAAATCTCTCAGTGAGCTGTGGCCCGTTCTTCGTACATCGCTTATTACATCCGAGATCAAATGACACATCCAAGATGATATCATCGCGCTAATCATAATCTGGGGGCTGTTTCATAAAAGACGCTAAGAAAAGCGGGGATTAAAGTTCGAAACCTGACTTGAAATAACCTAACAAATCAATCGGGACTAAAGCGATTTCATAAACGACAATTTAAGTTCATGCAATCTCACTAATTCGATCCAGGTTCAATGATTCAGGATAATTTGATGTGCACGCTTATTCTTAAGCAGCCCTTAAAGGAACAATCCACTATTTTTGAAAATAGGCTAATTTTCCAACTCCCCTAGAGTTAAACAGTTTAGTTTTACCGTTTTCGAATCCATTCAGCCGATCTCCGGGTCTGGAGGTAGCACTTTTAGCTGTAGCTTAGCATCGATCATTGAATCTGATTAGACCATTAGCATCTACTCAAAAATGACCAGCGTTTCTATATTTTTCCTATTTAAAACTTGACTCTTCTGTAGTTACATCGTGTACTAAGACCGAAAAGTTTTTTCATTCATCAAAAGTTTCGATTTTCTAGGCTGATATGGCTAGAAACTATACTCTCATTCCGGCGTAATAATCAAGGAACTTTGCTGCCGTACCATGATTTTACGCAGCGCCTGAAAATAGGCTTATTGGAAGTTACCTAGCTGGGGACTATTTTCAGGCGCTGCGTAATATCATTGCGGAGAAGAAGACTTGGACTATGTGCATAAACCTTGTGCGCGGTATACAAACAAACATGGAACAATACATTTATTAATCTGTGTTAAAGGGTTAGTTCACCCAAAAATGAAAATTAGCTTGTTTTACTTACCCTCGAAGCATCCTAGGTGTATGTGACTTTCTTCTTTCAGACGAATCCAGTCAAAGTTATATGAAAAATTGTCTTTGATCTTTCAAGCTGTTTAATGGCACTTTGCGTTTGCGTGTGGACGAACGGCCTAACCGCGTAGAAAAAGCTGCGGTTTTAAAAATAACCGCATTCGTGTGGACAGGGCCTTAGAGGAACTCCGCTTAACATGACAGTTAGCCTGCTCCTGACCAGGTTAGTTTCCCAGCATAAGTTGCCACAGTGACTGAGCTTGAGCTATGGTAATTTTGCTTTATGAAACCAAATCAAGTGAAAATAAGTCAGACTAACTGAAATAAGCCAGGCTTATTTGGTAAACTTGTTTTATGACACAGCCCCCTGGCTAATTCGGTTCTTCGAACGCAACGCACCTGTTGTTGATGATTAGTATGGCTGGATTGATTTATCTGAGATAATTGTGTATTCTCGTGTTCCCCGTAAAGGGCGGATGTATTGATACCCGAAACCACGATCAGAGCAACGTAACGACCAGGGGCAATTCTAGGATTTTCATTTTAGGGGGGCTCAGCCCCCAGTGAGGGTATAATAATAATATTGGCTAATACTGTATATAGAATACAGTATATACATAAACAGAATATATATATATTGTAATGACCCGGCAGTGAGCGCTAGCAGCCAGGTGCATTATGGGTATTTGTTTAGAGTTGATTTATGTGTTAATTAAGCAAGATGGTTGGGTTTTTGTGTTAGCAATTTTATGTGTGTTTATCTTCAAGTTAGTTCGGGTGGGTTTGGTTCATTTACTGCCTTGTTATAAAAAGTGTGGCTGTCACCGTCATGGAGAGAGATGTGTACGGGAGGGACTTGGCGATATGGCCTTGCCTGTGTAAGTTCTTATTCTGTGTTTAGAATAAAAGGAGAAAGATGACAGTACTGCCTCCTGCTGGTTTGTTCTGTCTGTGCTTCTGCTCACAGAGACACTCAGGGTCATGCGGTGTATGGGAGGCGAGTGTTCGCACTTTCCACTAACCAAATTAAAAGTCTCGATGTGTAGATGCTAGCACCCTGCTAGCAATTAGCTTAGCAGAAGTTTAGTAGTCTAGCTTAGCTCCGGTTAGCCCCACATTCTATAGAACAACTGTGCGTTGTTACAGTGGTGTCAGAAGTGGGATTTCTGAGATTCAGGCCGTTTCGAAGACGCCGTTATGGAGCAAAGTATAGGTGAATTAGAGCGTGCTATCCGAGAGAACAGCATCATGCTAGAGCACCTGACGAGTGAGACGACGCAGAGGAACAGGGCTCCGCACCGGCCTGATGGGGCCAGCGTTCCCCGGACAGTGTACCGCCCTCCTGGTCGCGTGCAGAACGAACCTCCGGCCATCACACCGACACTCCAAATCAATGGCCGGCCAGGCCTCCTCACACGATCACCGGCTAAGCTGCCACGATACAGCGGGTCCACGCCCCTGGAGCCCTACCTGGCGCAGGTCAACCTGGCCGCTCTACACGATGGATGGAGCCGCGAGGAGACCGCGACTCACCTGGCCCTCGTCTTGGAGGGTCCTGCACTTCAGGTCCTCATCGATCTGTCCCCTGAAGAGCGGCGTGATGTCCAAGCCCTCACTTCCGCTCTCAACCGCCGCTTCGGGCAGAGAACCTCCGCAGAGCAGAGCAGGGAGGAGCTGACTAACCGACGTCGACGTGAAGGAGAGAGTGTGGGCGCATTTGCCGCTGACATCCGGGTCTACGCCCGGAAGGGCTATCCTACCTTCCCGACCACAGCGAGGGAAGAGCTGAGCCTCCACGCTTTCCTGCGGGGCCTTACACCTGAGCGGCTCCGCCTGCATGTCCGCCTGTTGTCACCCAGAGATCTGAGTGAGGCGCTGAGAGAAGCTGAGCGAGCTGAGGAGGTGCTACAGGCTGGGCTCGCCGCTGAAATCCGGGTCTACGCCCGGAAGGGCTATCCTACCTTCCCGACCACAGCGAGGGAAGAGCTGAGCCTCCACGCTTTCCTGCGGAGCCTTACACCCGAGCGGCTCCGCCAGCATGTCCGCCTGTTGTCACCCCGAGATCTGAGTGAGGCGCTGAGAGAAGCTGAGCGAGCTGAGGAGGTGCTACAGGCTGGGCCGGCGACAGGCCGATCTCCGCTCCAGCGCCAGCTGACAAGAGCAGCCGAACGAGAGGTGGACGGGGTCCAGCCTGAGGAGGAGGAGGTCAGCCGGGCCCAACCAGCGGTGACCCCCCGACGGAGGTCGAGACTAGACCGCTGCTTCCGCTGCGGAGAACCGGGGCACTTTGCCAGGGACTGCCCTGCCCCGAGCCCCCGGCCCCGGGGAATGTCACCCCTGGGAAACGACCTTGGAGTGAGGCAGTGAGGGGACCCTCACTCCCATCTTCGGCACCCCTCCACAATGACTGCCCTACTGTGGGGCGCTGCGGGCTTGCCAGAGGACTGTACCTTGACTGTGTTATTGACGGGCAGCCCTGCAGCGCCCTGGTGGATACAGGGTCCACCATTTGCTTGCTATGAAAAGGACTGTTGTCAGGGGCGGCCGGTCCTCTTCTGGAGGACTGGACCCCCACCAATACCGAACTGCTCACCGTCACGGGTGAAAGGACAGTAATGCCTGGGAAAAAGCTGATGTCTGTGGTGGTGCGGACGAGCCAGACGAGCCACGAGTTCTGGCTCGCCAACATCAGAGATGAGTGCATTGTTGGCTTGGACTTGTTGGCCCTCTGCCTCGGTAACGAGACCGTGCCGCTCCGGTCGGGCTGGAGCCGTCATGGAGAGGCCACCGCCCCGCAGCCGCCACCTAGACACCAGTGCTCACCGGCTCCGGTCCCCAGCTACCGCATGAGAGCTGCAGAGACTCAGGGGGAGCCCCAGGGGAATATTGCAGCTCAGACCAGCGCATCCCAGCTGCTACCACCGCACGCTCCATTCACCTCCCTGTCACCTGAGACTGTTGCTGCTTTTGAGGAGTTAGGGTGGCGAAGCGGTGAGCATTTGAGCGTTCCACAGCAGGAGCAGTTACAACGCCTATTGAGAGACTTTGTAGACATTTTTGCAGCCCGGGAGGAGGACTGTACCAGGACAGCTTTGGTGCAGCATCACATTGACACTGGCCCCGCTGCCCCCATTCGCTTGCGCCCCCACAGACTGCCTCTCGCCAAGCGCCAGGCTGCCGAAGAAATTATCCGAGATATGGCAGCTAACGGCATTATTGAGCCCTCGGACAGTCCCTGGGCCGCACGAGGTCCTGACAGCCATCCGTAGCGCCGGGTTGCGCTTGAACCCGGCCAAGTGTAACCTGCTCACCTGCCAGACGCAGTTCCTGGGTCACGTGGTTAGCGAGAGCGGGGTGGCCACCGACCCAACAAAGGTGGCCGCAGTGAGGGACTGGCCCCCACCAACCAACATCACTGAGCTGCGGAGCTTCCTGGGCCTGGCCTCCTATTATAGGAGGTTCGTCAGAGACTTTGCCACCATCGCCAGCCCCTTACATCAGCTGACAAACAAGGGCCGGCGGTTCGGGTGGTCTGAGGACTGCGCGGCAGCCTTCCGGCAGCTAAAAGCCGCTCTCACAGACGCTCCTGTCCTGGCCTACCCTGATCCCAACCAACCTTTCCTTGTGGACACTGATGCCAGTAACGTGGGGGTTGGGGCCGTACTCTCCCAGAGGGGGGAGACTGGAGAGCGAGTGGTAGCCTACTATAGCTGCAGCCTCAGTCGCCCAGAAAGAAACTACTGCGTTACCCGGAGGGAGTTGCTAGCGGTGGTCCTGGCGGTCCGGCACTTCAGGCCTTACCTCCTGGGCACCAGGTTCACACTGAGGACCGACCACGCTAGCCTCACCTGGATGCTGAACTTCCGCCAGCCAGAGGGTCAGGTGGCAAGGTGGCTGGAGATCCTCCAAGAGTACGACTTCGAGGTTCAGCACCGACCAGGGCGGCAGCATGCCAATGCTGACGCCCTCTCCAGACGTCCATGCCTCGCTGACGAGTGTCGGTATTGTGCTCGCCAGGAAGAACGAGGTCTGGGGCCATCGTCGGCTGCAGCAGGGCCGGGTGACAGCGGTGGAGATGGGGAGCCGTTCACCACCGAGCAGCTGAGGCAACAGCAGGTGAATGATCAAGTGTTGGTGAAGGTGAGGGGCTGGCTGGAGGCCCGAACACGTCCGGACTGGCCAGCCGTGTCCTCCCAGGGGCCCGAGATCAAGTCGCTTCATTCTCAGTGGGGCAATCTGGAGCTCCACGATGACGTGATCTACAGGCGGTGGCAGGCACCAGGGGAGGGAATCGACCGTCTGTGGTTCCCGGTTCCCCACGCTCTGCGGCCGGAGGTCCTCCGTTGGGTTCATGGGGCAGCTGGAGCCGGGGGAACTCCAGCTCAGAAGGGACCCAGCCGATGCTCTCACGCGCCGTTGCAGCAGTATCTAGTCGGGGCGCCCATGGAGAGGATCGGGGTTGACATCCTGGGTCCGTTCCCCGTCACAGAGGCCGGCAACCGTTTTGTCCTGGTCGCTATGGACTATTTTACGAAGTGGCCAGAGGCATATGCGGTGCCGGATCAGAGTGCTTCTACGACGGCGTAGCGACTAGTGGACGAGATGTTCGCCTGGTTCGGGGTGCCGGATGAGCTTCATAGTGACCAGGGGCGGAACTTTGAAAGCCGGTGGTTCAGTGAGGTGTGCCAGCAGCTGGGGGTGAAGAAAACAAGAGCCACTCCTCTCCACCCTCAAAGCGATGGACTGGTTGAGCGGTTCAACCGCACCCTGGCCACCCAACTTGCCATCTTGACCAGTCAGCACCAGAGAGACTGGGACTAGCATCTGCCCCTGGTTCTGTGGGCGTATAGGACAGCAGTGCAAGAGTCGAGCCAGTGCACACCGGCGGCGCTGATGTTTGGGAGGTAGCTCCGCACACCGGTGGATTTGGTGTTCGGGTCGCCGCCCGAACCGGAGATTGCTGGTGGCCCAGAACTGGACTACTTCCGGCGATTGAAGGAGCGTCTGAGCACGGTCCATCAACTGGCCAGGGAGGCTCTAGAGGGCGCTGGAGCCCGCCAGAAGCGGGCATACGATGCCCGGGCCCACGGGCCTACCCTTGGGCCAGGGGACAGAGTGTGGGTGTTCTGCCCCCAGAGGAAGCGGGGGTTGTCACCCAAACTGACTCATCATTGGCAGGGACCCGGGGAGATTCTGGACCAAATTTCGGAGGTGGTCTTCCAGGTCCGAATGCCTGGACGGGGTAGACGGGTGGTGCTTCATAAGGATCGGTTGGCACCGTACCACCCACTGGCCCCAGAGCAAAAGACTGGTGGAAGCCAGGGCGGCTCCCCACCATCCACTCCCAGCGCCGGGACGGACAATGATGGACTCAGGGATGAGCCTGGCGCTGGGGGTAGAACATCCGGGAGGTCGAAGCGTGTTCGACGCCGGCCAGGACATTTGCTGGATTTTGCGCTAGCAGCCAGGTGCATGGTAATGACCCGGCAGTGAGCGCTAGCAGCCAGGTGCATTATGGGTATTTGTTTAGAGTTGATTTATGTGTTAATTAAGCAAGATGGTTGGGTTTTTGCGTTAGCAATGTTATGTGTGTTTATGTTCAAGTTAGTTCGGGTGGGTTTGGTTCATTTACTGCCTTGTTATAAAAAGTGTGGCTGTCACCGTCATGGAGAGAGATGTGTACGGGAGGGACTTGGCGATATCTGTGCTTTTGCTCACGGAGACACTCAGGGTTGTGCAGTGTATGGGACGCGAGTGTTCGCACTTTCCACTAACCAAATTAAAAGTCTTGACGTGTAGATGCTAACACCCTGCTAGCAATTAGCTTGGCAGAAGTTTAGTAGCCTAGCTTAGCTCCGGTTAGCCCCACGTTC
>NW_015549670.1:617-830 GCF_001515605.1 Sinocyclocheilus anshuiensis | reverse complement strand
ATGTTTGTGCAACTGGCGATCTCATCGACGCCCTCATCAACCTCCGCGGAGGAAGACAGGCGGAGCATCGAGCCCTCTCACCAGGGGAAAAGAACCGCAGCGCGGGCTTCTGAACCCTGAGAGCGGGCGCTGGATCTGGTAGGTGAGGAAGAAGATAGGGACTCGCCCGTCTACATTCCCTCCACCGGATCCATATGCGAACCCCACGAGCAT
>NW_015549670.1:0-124 GCF_001515605.1 Sinocyclocheilus anshuiensis | reverse complement strand
AGAGCGTGGTCACGCTGGAGGCGTTCCCGTAGCGTTTCGACGCAGCTCGAGTTCCTGAAGGGGAACTATTAAACATTGAATAGATTTTAAAATCTTGTTTATTACTTATAAAGCCCTGAATGGT
>NW_015549669.1:597643-600387 GCF_001515605.1 Sinocyclocheilus anshuiensis | reverse complement strand
GATTCAGTGGCGTATCAGTGTCCTGTTCATGAAATCCCTACAAGAGGAAGGAGGGAGGGTGGGGGTTCAGGAGGTGGGCGTGGGACAGGTGAGGGGCAGGCAATGGGAAAGGGGCATAGTTCATAAGGCCAGGCTGGAGTAGACGGTGGGAGGGAGCCATGATGGAGATGGAGATGGGGCCGATGACACCAGAGGGCCGACTGACGGAGACAGAGCCAGTGGAAGAGGAGACCAGGATGGAGATGGAGAGCCGCAGAGCCAGGGTGACACCGAGGATCCGGAGAGCCAGGGCAGAGCTGGTGGCTCAGGCGACCGAGGCGGAGGCGGGGATCCAGAAGACCACGGTGGAGCTGGAGCAACAGAAGAACAAGGTGAAGCTGAAGGGAAGAAGGAGCCAGACAGAGCCAGAGGGATGGAGGGACAAGGTGAAACCGAAGGAGTGGAATCCCGAGGCGAATGATGGCCGACAACTGACCAAGGTGACGAGGGAGCCCGGTGGAGCCAGTGGAATGATGGGCCACGGTGGAGAAGAGGGAGCAATGAGCCAAGGTGGAGCCGATGGGTCGGAGGGTCTCGGAGGCTGGAGGCGGAGACAGGGGATCCTCCAACCTCAATGTAGCTGGAAGATGAAGATCCCGAAGCTCATCCGATCCAACGGTTTTGGCGTACTGAGGGTGAGCTGAGGTATCTTCAGTGGCCAGCTGACACAGGGCCAATGGACTGGCTGGCTGAGACAGAGGAAGAGGGAGTGGGAGGCTGGGTGGGAAACTTCCCGACGCTGGAGATGAGGAGCTGGCTGACGAAGGAGAGCTGGGTGGGACCAGCGGAGACGAAGGAGCGGAATTGTTAGGGTTACTAGGGTTACAATATTTATATATATATTTTTTTTTTTATTTATTTTTTTTTACTTTTGCCAGGTTTAGATATGACAGGAGGCTATCGGGGAAAGAGAGAGGGAATGAGCTTGGGACAAATTAGGCTAAATAATTAAACCTGCATCATCCACAAGAGCACAAAAGTACCATGGGTCCAGCCACAATTTCAATTTCAAATTATTGCTTTGGGAAAAATAAATATTATCTTCCCAGTATGGTACATAAGCCCTGAAGAGCAAGGTGGAAAAAAAAATATTTTGAATCTTCTCCCTAAGCTATGTATCCCCAATTTTCAGCATATTTGCATATTTTTGTTCTTCTGATCTTTTATTTTGTTTATTTATTCATTTATTTGTCTTAGATTGAGTGTTTATAATTTAAACCACAAATGTATATATTTAATTATGATTGGTCTTCTTACATCTTGTTGCATACTGAATTGTGATTCGATTTGTCTTCCTTGTATATATTTAACATAATGTAGCATTTAATTTACACAAAAAACTTACGTGATGATATTGATTTACTTTCTTGCAAGTACAGCATTTTCTTTTAGAAAAAATGGAGAACTAAGTTAGGTGATACAGCTTGTTGAGATCCATTTAATAATTAAACAATTAAAGATCTTTTGCACAATGGACACATGCCTTATATGCCAGGTTAGAATTTAAAAAATAAACCCACACACACACCAACGCACACATAGCTGAAACAAATAGTGCTTCTTTATTGCAAGTTAATTACAGAAATTAGCATCAGTAGGAAAAAAAAATCATCTTCAGCCCAGCTGCTTCTGTCTTGATTGAATCTACTGCTTCCTTCCCTCTCAAGTATCTTTAGTCTAATTAGCCATTTGTAACTGAGTTTTGAGCTCCCATGCAAAACCAAACCAACACCAGTTACCATGGCAACTATACATTTGTAAACCCCTAAGAATTCCTCTTCCCTTTTCAGAGAGTCAATCATGCATGGTCCTTCAAGTCAAGACCCTACAAGCTTTTCGATCAGGCATGTGTTTAATCACATCTGCTCCATCTCTGAATGGTCTGAGCCTTTCCTGCCTTCTGAATTAGCAGCCCTCCTGCGTTAATGCAGATTCAGTGTCATCACAGCTTGAATGCACTTGGAAGTTTTGATAAACTGCAAGAGGAGGGTTGTTTGTGCTGGAGAAACCAGCACAGCTTGTTTGCTGTGAGGTTTTTACTTGGCCTTCCAGTTGCTTTTCACCTCTGGAGTCACATTAAATGTACTAGGGCCCCGATACCAAAAGCCGATACCACACAGCGTGTGAATAGAGCTGTGTCCAGAAAAAGAAACACTGAAAACAGAACAACAGAGAGTAGAATGGAGTTATTAGAGATTAATGATGTCTATGATGTACATGGAAGTAATTCATATAATGTTAAACATTCAATATTCACGCCTGTATAGTGGATTGAGCGCCGGCTGCACAGATGCGCTAGCTTGTCGAGTGAATATCTCACAGACATCACTGGAAAGTTTGTAGTTCGGTCGGATATGTCAGAAGCAAGTAAGTAAAACAATGCACAAGTTACTAAAGTTATTTGACAGTAAGGAGAGCGAGAGAGAGAGAGAGAGAGAGTCCGAGAGCGCGCACTTCTGTTGCATGATCTTGATTGCTGTTCGCTCCATTAGCGCATGCATTTGGATTAAAGCTAAATCGTAAATATATAAAACAAACAAAAATTATAGGGGCATTCACTATAAACAGCATTTATTTTAAACGTCAAGCATACACAACTGTATTTAAAGCAGAAGTGAAACTAGCAGACTGGGTGAAATGCGCTAGGCTGTAAGTGTCTCTCTCATTCTGCACCAATACAAACGTGTGCGCGCTGCGTATGTTTA
>NW_015549669.1:596997-597198 GCF_001515605.1 Sinocyclocheilus anshuiensis | reverse complement strand
CAAAGGCCTTCTGTAGCGAATCGATGCGTTTTTGTAAGAAAAATATCCATATTCAAAACGTAATAATCACGTTAATGTAGCTTGCGCTGAGGTCAGCTTTGCGCATGCGCCGCTCAGAAGGGACGCATGCGGAAGCGCAGCGGAGAGATCAAAACAAAACAACGGTCACTAATTAGAAGTACAAAACGAGGATTTGTAAAG
>NW_015549669.1:594759-596730 GCF_001515605.1 Sinocyclocheilus anshuiensis | reverse complement strand
CGGAGGATTTCGATATAAGCCAAGAGGAGACTGGTTTTCCTTTGCTAAAGTAAGGAAACTTTTCTTCCTTTGCTCCTTTTAACAAATGTTGGTTTTCACGAGACTCACTGGTGCATGCACAGCACTGACCTCATACGTCATTCCCCGGAACTGCTTCTGTGTACAACAGTGAGCGCTTCAAAGACCATTTTTAATATAACTCCGACTGGATTCGTCTGAAAGAAGAAAGTCATATACACCTAGGATGACTTGAGGGTGAGTAATTTATGGGATCATTTTCTTTTTTGGGTGAACTAACCCTTTAAGGCCAAAGTATACTTCGGTTTTTACTCGTACGCGAGGGTCCGTGTACACTGCACGTGACGCAGATTACATCACCAAAATAGTACGCGTGCACTCGTATAATGTATAACGAGTGGTTCCCTGCATTGTTTTAGGAAAACATTTTGTGATTACAGTATATTGAGCTGCTGCAATGGAGCAGCTCTAATGTCCATTAAAATGAACAGTGAAAGTAACAAAAGCTTATACAACAAATTTTAACAAGTATAATTAAGTGTGGAAATAACTGAAGGTAATATCTGTTTGCTAAATGAAGCCAACTAACATGATTCATATTATTATTATTATTACTATTATTTTGTTTCTGTACCCAATATTTAAAAAAAAAAATTCAAATGCTGTGAAAATACAGGTATCGGTATCGGTATCGGCGAGTACCAAAAATGAAAGTATCAGTATCGGACCCATTCTGAAAAAAGTGGTATCGGTGCATCCCTAAAATGTACACCAGATTTTGGAACCTTGGGCAATGTGCTCTTGATATAACTTATCAAAAAGTGACTTCTCCCTGCAGCAAAACAAATTTAATAACAATTTATCCTAAACTATGAGCATACATTGCCCAAATGAACAATTTGTCTTCTTCAGAAACCATATTCCTATTTTACGTTTTGATTTTTTTGACAGTACTAAAACAGAATTCTGTGAGTTTGCTTCTCTCATTGTGGAACAATATACCCGAGGTCAGTGTTTGTAGCTGAAAACTTGGATGCATTTATTTTCTTTCATTTTCTTTTATATTTAAAAATAAATACCTGCTGTTTTTCAGCATACATTCTGAAAAAAGGGCGATAGTTCAAGTAGCTGTAAGAAATAAAATCCCACACTCCAAAAAGTTAAACTTTGCACATTTTAGTGAATGTGTGTGGTTATGCTTGCACAAATTAAACACTCAGTGCTTTGTTTGTATCTGATCCATTTCAATAATATAATCTTTGGAAAAAGTATTTGTTTGAAAATAATTTTCCATGTATGTGCATTGCAGTGTTAAGAGCTCTTTTTTCTAGTTCAAGCGGCGTCACAATGCATTCCATCTGAACGCTCCTTGATGCTTGCAGCAGTAAAGACTGTCCTGTGGCTTTGCTGAAACAGTCCGTTTTAGATTACTGATGCCTAAAATGCAATATCAGCACACATATATATATATATATATATTAGGGCTGTCAATCGATTACATTTTTTAATCTGATTAATCACATCCTTTTTCTGTGATTAATTTCACACTTCATGAAATTAAGTATAGACCATATATTTTGTTTCAAATGTTTATTTTGTCATCATTTGCTATATCCACCAAAGTAAACCAAAAGATTCAAGGGTGATTCTCAAAAATCTATATTTTCTGCAAGCTTTTTTCAAGATAAATTTAGATGTCTTCCAAAAAGGACACTTAGGGTGCTTTCACACCTGGCCTTTTGTTTCGGAACCTGGCGCTTTTCCCCCCTTAGCTTGGTTTGTTTGGGCATATGTGAACACGGCTATCGCGCTCGGATCCGCGCCAAAACAATCGGTCCAAGATTGCCTGAACGAGGTGGTCTCGGCTTGATTGAAAACGAACTCTGGAGCGGTTCGGTTGTAGTGAGAAAGCAATCCGATCCAACGGACCAACGAACCAGGCTATATCACAAT
>NW_015549669.1:594041-594390 GCF_001515605.1 Sinocyclocheilus anshuiensis | reverse complement strand
AAGCATTAGCTTTGTTGTTTTGCTAATACCTCAAAATGAACCTGTGAATGTCTGTGGGTGAGCACGGCTTTGCCATTCAAAAATCAAAGTGCACTTTGTTATTTTATAATGCCGTCTTATTGCTCTTCTTTGTAGTAGGTGCAGTTTAAAAATGTTTTCCCGATCAATCCTGGACTCCTGCTCAAAGTGATAAATTATTATAACGACAGCTAAAAAAAACAACAACAATAAGCCCGCAAAGCTGTTATCGTTCCATCCTGATGGATGACATGCATGACAGCAGCAGTGCATCGCTACATCCCTATTGAAAATCTATTATATATATATATATATATATATATAAATTTTT
>NW_015549669.1:577020-593933 GCF_001515605.1 Sinocyclocheilus anshuiensis | reverse complement strand
TTGATCATCGGCAACCCACACATCATTGATTAGTGTTTACAGCTTCACAAACTTTATGTAACTGCGAAGTTCATTATATGGGCTGCACAACAAACTCTTATGCAAACTGAAATAACTGGCTTCATATTAGGACTAAAATCAACAGTAATTTTGGTAAAAGAACATTTGATTTCTTCATGGGTGAATGCCCTTTGCATATTATTGAAAGTGTACTTTTTTGGCATCCTCATTAGCCATGTTTGGCCAGTTTGATAGTGTGTTTCACTGTCAAAAACTGACTGTTAGAATCACATACCCACTGGTTCCAGGAAACTAAAATAATTGGCAAATAAAAGCTTTGCATATCAGTTACATATTGTTTTGGTGGTTGTTGAGACAACAAATTATTAGGTGATTTGGGGAAAAGCCTCCTGCTGTTGTCTTTTTATATGGTAAAGAAAAAAAGTACAAAAGCTTGTGTTCTAATGTTGCAATCTGATGTTCAGATACATTAAAACTCATTTATGAAGCTGTTTATTTCATTCCTTGTGTGTCATGTAAAACATTCGCACACCAGATAAGAATGTTTTCCAATTAAAGATGCTATCAGAACAGAGTGAGCGTAAAGTTGAGGACAGCTGGTCACATGGACAGTTCCTTCTTGATCATCAAAGACTGCAAAATTTATGCATACCTCATCCTCATCGCCGATCAAACACAAAGGAGGATCAGTGTGTCTTTTATGAGCCAGCCAAGTGGTTAAAACAGTTAGTGAGTAAGATTTTGTTTTCAGACAAGGCGTACACACCAAAGAGACAAGAGAAGAGAGAAGTCTTTCATGTTCTTATTGATGTTTAAATTGGGCATTTTATGCACAGCATGTGCATCCATTACCATCCCACAAGACTATCCTAATAAAGCATACAGAAGGCATGTAAATGTAATGAGAGAGGATGTAATGGATATGAATGGTATATTTCATTTATATTTTCATAAACAAGGTTTTGTGCAGTGGTAGTTGGATTTTTGAAGATATACAAAAGGTGAACTGTGGCACTGTAAGGTGTAGTGAAACCTAATACCTAACCATTAAAAAAAAAAAATGATTGGAATACCACCAGATTTTGTTCTATTGTCTACCTTTTCTTCAACTGTGGCACTGTAAGGTGTAGTGAAACCTAATACCTAACCATTAAAAAAAAAAATGATTGGAATACCACCAGATTTTGTTCTATTGTCTACCTTTTCTTCCATTGTCAAATCAAACATATGAGGTGAGCAGATGGTTGAGTAATTTATAGCATTACAACATATGCAAATAAGCTCTGGTAAATATTGTGAAGGTCTGTTTTCTGTTCAGTATCTTCTCTTTTGCCATCTGCTATATTTGAGCTCATGTTTCCCTCGTTCTGAGTAATAATTATAGCCTCACCTGAATCAGTTGTGTGATGGAAACCTTAGAAACTGTGTAAAAAAAAAAATCGTATTTAGTTCATAATTTAGAACTCCATAATTAATCCTCTGGTGCTGCTCGAGTGGCGGTCAAAAAAATAGTGTTGTTTTATTATTTTATTTTTTAAATAAATGTACTATATTGTAGTTTGGTTTTATCAATCAATATATTACCAGTTAACCACTTTTTGAGCATAGACCTTAACATTAAATTTCCAACTTAAACTGTCATAAATCCTGAATGCTTTGAAGCACAGGCTTAAGTTTGGTGTCTTTATGAAGAAGACACTTGCCAGATAAAAAATAAATAAATAAATAAAAAAATTAAAAAATATATTGATACATTTTACATAAAACATATTTTCCAAAACATGTTTTACTATAAAGCTATAAAATCAAAGCCATAAATCTAAAGTTGTGTTCCAAATTTGAGGTTGATATCTAAAAAAAAATAGATTTTGTTTGGGTGCAGTACCAAAAGTGACTTCATTTCATCTGTGAAATGTGACATCAATCGTCATTTTTGATTGTGAACAGGGGTGTTTGATTATTTTATTTTATGCATTTATTTATTTTCCAGTTCACATAGCAAGTGGCAAAAACTTTACCAAGTTTTGTACCATTTCGATTAAGTAATAAATAATAACTAAAAACAAAAAAGTGAAAAATGACTGAACAGGGTTAATTATTTAGTTAGTTTATTACCATATAACATATTTTAATAACATATTTTTATGCTTGGATAGACAGTGACTGAAAATGATTATTAACAACAACAACAACAACGACAATAATAATAATAATAATAATAATTAAAACATAGGGGCCAGACACCAGGATATCTACTTTAGAAAACTGATGAACAGTCTGAAATACAGTATATGTATATATGTATATATATATATATATATATATATATAATTATTATTATTTTATATATTTTTTTAACTGTGTAGTCAGAGTTTCCATGTCTAAAGCATGCATGTGATTCATGAGCAAACTTTTGCTGTCAGGATTTGTCAGGTGAACTCAATGCTTTAAGTTTCAGTCTAACAACCAATTAATTGCAAAAAGCCCTCAGGATTACATTAGCATAAAGGACGTCTCTGTGGGAAGAGGGTGTTACTGAAAGCTTGCTACATGGCGAGAAACATTTATATGTATAATTACAAACTGACTGAAAAAGGCAGGGTTTAGTCGAACACAACAGGCTGGTGCAGTTGAATTGCTTAACACACTAATGACTGGTGAATTAAATCAGAGTCTTGGTTTCAAAAGTGTTTGTGATACAGCGCTAGCCTCCAGAAAACCACATTGATAAGCTGTTGTCCAGGCATTGGAGTCTGGATTAGTTCAGGCTCGATGTAAGCATTAGCAGTCGATTGACAAATAAAGCACTAACAAGATTGCGATCAGAGAGTCTCGGACTTACAGCCTTGATAATCTACCATTCCCTTTTCACACTGCTTCCCGTAATCTGACTTCACATAATACTTCTGAGAGTTTCTTTTTTCATTGCTCCACTAAGCCCTGATCAAGTAAAAGCTTAATTATGGCTAATGAATTCTCTCCAGAGCTCCACAGTAAACACTATCAACAACAATCACAACAATTTAGAGAAGGAAAGAGACATCGGATGAGAAACACAAGCAGCAGAGAGGAGATAAATAAATATTTAAGGATGATTTCTCACCATTTCATGCCTTTGATCAGCCCTGTACAGTTTGATGAGCCTAAATGAGTAAGGCCAAGATGGTTTGTGGCTTTTTGCTCCATGAAACAGCACTAAGAAAAGATGCATGAATTTGTCCATGTCCAACTGGGCGATGCTTCAGCAAACATTTGCAACTCAGAACGCTTTGAAAAGTGCTCCAAAAACCCTTTAATGTGAAAAATCTACATTTTTAAAAAATGTTTTAATGTTTATCCCTGGCTAGATTAAAATGTTCTGTATGTTTAAAACCAGTTAAACTCTGCGGACCCGGATACGGGTCCAAAATGGCTTTAAAAATGTTTATGCTTCATTTACATACATCCGGGACTGTTCCTCTCGGGGTTTTTTGGGCTCTGTAGTTTTTTTGAATGTGTTGAAGGCGAGAGTCCCTCACAGAATAGATACTGCACACGCGTCTCAGATTATATCAATCTATGATCATTATATTACAAGTTATATATGGTGAAGAACATTCCGCGGCGCCGTGGAGAGGAATGAGCGCGCGTCTGGTAAGGCTATATGAGCGTGTGTTTGCATGTTTTTGATACTGTAAGCATTGTTCGGAAACTTGATAGCGCGGCTAGCATTATGATACACTGTTTATTGACAGAAAAGTACAGTACATTATGGATTTCAGTGAATATACAGTGAATATACAGTAAATATACATGGATTAGTACAGTGCTATGTGGATGAACTGATATGTGTTTGTTTGACGCTAAGAATGCTACAGATAGCTGCCGGTTAGTGAATTAGCTCCGCTCTGGTCCAGGAATGATGCAATGATGTCATGGAGAGATGCTCAGGATACAGGAGTGAGTCAACTGATGAGGTGAGAACACGGGTCACGACTAGGCGTTCCCCATAGCGCCCCCTAGAGGACGCAGTTCGAAGTTCCCATGAAAGGGAACCTTCATTCCCATTCCATCTAGCTTTGTGAAGCCATTTTGAGACTCATGAATATGCCAGTGATAATATTATATGGATAAAAAAAATGGTTTAAAGTGGGGTTTAAATTACACCATTTTAAAATAAATTTAAAACTTTTTATGCATTTTTCATTTACACAACAACCGCATTTTGGGGGCCTGAAAGTTAAAACTTGTGAAAACAGGCAAGTTTTTGAAAACAATACCGTTATTGTTTCCATGTGTGACGAGTGGGGGCGGAGCCCAGAGCCGTGGGAACGGAGCGAGGCCGGTGGAGTAATTGATAATGAGCGACACCTGCACCACTCACCGGTCTCGAGTCACATGGAGGAGCTCCGGAAGGATAAAAGGAGGATTGACGACAGTGAAAGACGAGAGAGGACCAGGCCTGGATTTTATTTTGTGTTTTGTGTGCGGCAGTCGTCCGCGAGGGGCTGCCGCTTTACTTTCATTTTGTGTTTGTTTATTTTATTAAAGTCTTTAAATGTTCGCCGGTTCCCGTCTCCTTCTTCCCGTGACTACGAACTTTGTTACACCATGTAAACTAACAAAATACTAATTTGTGAAAATGGTGACATCATGTGCATGCAAATTACATGTTAGGTATATAGACCTTATGCGACAGAGAAACAAGTGTGCAGCCATATTTAGAATTATGTCTTTGAACTTCTGTTTTTGCAGTAGATCTATAGCATTACTGTTGAAGAGTAATTAGTAGGTGAAGTGGATTTACTCATTGTAGAGTTAACGGAAGTTATAATGAGTATTCTAATGTTCAAAGCGGATGTCATAACAAATGTCACTAGACCAGGAAGTTTTTAAAATGAGCTGTTCATTCATAATTTTGTACGACCTTACCTTCACACTATGGAAATACAAATGGAAGATAGAAGACAACGAGCGCAGCGCTAAAAAGGGGTGGAGCTACATAAGGTCGATAGGCATGCACGGTTACTTGAAGAATGCCTATGTCCACAGGCACATGGTGTTTCTTTACAAAGTGGCATCGCCAACTACTGGCCTGGCATGCACAATGCAGCATTTTAGTACTTTTCTTAAATCGTTTTGACAGTGTTGTCTTCTGTATGCAGAACTTTTCAAAAATGCAAAGGAAAACTTTAGTTTTTAGCACATTGTTGTTGTGTAAACTACTTACCCTTATTCATGGCACAATGCATACTATGTATGTTGTATTTAAGTATATTTGTAATTACACATGTAATGATCACATTCCAATTTGCATAATGCCCACCTATGTTCTGTATTGTCCGGCCGCGAACAACTTGACCCCGGCCTCAAACATTGTAGCTTGTAGTGATGGTGAAGTTCGGATCTTTTTATTGACTTGGATCTTTGAATCTCGTTCATCAAAATGAACTAATCTTTGTTCAAGCCAATTCGTTCATTTCGTTCAACTCTTTATTTACCACATTCAGTGTTAACCATCAGGACAGAAATCCAACAATGTATAAATTGTAAGAAATAAAAAAGCTACAATTTGAGACCAGAAACGCATCACATAACTGCAAACGTGTTTGTAAGGAAGTTTGGGAATTATTAACTAATTTCTGTATCCAATACTGCTGTCACGTCACGTGACAAAAGAACGAGCGACTCGGACCCAAAGACTCGGGAGGTGAACTAATCATTTCTCTTTCCGGTACAGACTGCATAGCCTCGTCTGTGGGGCTGTCATGGAATGAACGAACGACTCGAATCCGAACCTGAAGACTCAAGAGGTGAACTAATAATTTCTGTTTCCTGTAAATAACCAATAGGATGTTGCGCATGCGTGGTCAACACAAAATGAAAGAATCCCTTTCTGAGACAATTCAATATTCTTGAGTCATATTAAAGATTTGTTCAAATTGAACGAATCATTCATGAACAACACATCACTAGTAGCTTGTTCGTGTAGTTAGCATCATGTCGAGAAGACGCTGTGTCCTACGCTGTGAAAGTAAATTAGTTTTATTTTCACTTCTGAAAGATGAGGCTGCAAAGATTTTTATTTTTTTTTCCTATTGTACCACAGCAGTACAACCCCATTCTTTTTTGTGTCCCCGTCATTTTACTGACGACTTCTCTAATATCGGGAAGTGCAACGCGGGATTCACAAAACGCTTGTTCTTGAAAGATGGTTCAGTACTCAGTTTATTTGGACCAGCTGGCTCCACTCAATCACAACCTGTAAGTACGATAAATAATAGATGTTAATATTTTCTATCGAGCATTTAAAATATGGAACTATGTCAATGGGTGTATCGTTTCCGACATGCGCTGTATGTGGCAGACCAATAACAACAGACTGGGCTATCTGACCAATCAGAGCAGAGTAAGCTCACGGAAAGGAGGGGTTTAGAAAGACTGAATCTTAGAACTGCTTTAAACAAATTGTTTATGAATCGTTTGGAAAATGAAGTGATATTAAATGCATATTTTAAGAAAACAAAAGTGTTTTATGATCTTGCATGCATGTAAACCTATTGTGGGAGACTCCCAAAACAATAGAAACATTAAAAAAATGCATAATATGGCCACTTTAAAGCACAACAAATGATTATTCAAACATGATACAATATATTTTAATGAAGTGGTTGCATTTGATTTATTTTGTTATATATTATACTATCAATATACAATATTACCCATGTAGAATGCAAGTAAAGATAAATTGCTAAACCAGTTATTATTCTCCATGAAACACAGTGCAACTATGTGTTTACATAAGTAATGACAAAATTATTTAAAAGTAAATAAGATCCAGCCAAAGGGAAAACTAATAACAAGTAACTTCACACATACCACATATTTTTACACTATTATCCCACAATGCAGTGCAATATGACTCTTGTGTATTTTACAGTAATGCCACAGTAACAATAAGAGAAAATTACTTATCCTACACAGACTTTACAGTAATAATCTGAATACAGTATTTTAATGTAAAAAAATACTGTAAAATCTTGTAAAATCCTGGCAACATGAACTTGGTCCTGAACACTGTCTCAAGAAATATTGCCTAGATAAAGAGTAGTTCTAGCATATATTGATACGTTTTGACAGACATGCCAGATGTACATGTTATGTATGAATAGGCCTACCTATGAATATGAATGAGATCACCTTGATTTTGCTAAAATACTTGTATGCAACATTGATCTTTGAAAAAAAGTGGAACTTGAAACAATCATACTATTGCTCAGGGGGTTCTAAGATATTGTTGCATTTCTTTACAGCTGTTAGAATTGTATGGGCCACTGGCTAATTGAAAGATAGAACAAACATTCTGCCTCATGAGCTTCAATAATAAATCTTCCCATGAAACTGGAAACCACCCTTAGCAAATGAGGACATTTCTGATAATGTATATGTCACGATCTATGCTGGGAGGAGCGTGGAAGGAGGAACAAGGAGACGTGGAGTACATAAACAGTCTTTAATCCAAGAAACACAGGGGAATTACACAACATCCAACGAGTAGAACCAAAAAAGGAAGACTACACAGACTGGGGCTAATAAACACAGGGCAATCAGGGGAACACCGGTGCATGGAATCATAATCAAATTAGCACAATTAACACGAGGAGAAACTGGGTCACGGGGAGCAAAACACACACAGACAGTCCAGAACCCTGACATATCGCCCCCTTCCCGGAAGGTGCGTCCTCGCACCGTAGAACAGAGGGGGGGGCAGACAGAGTCCAGGAAAGAGATGATGGAGGGAGGAGCCCAGCTGGACCCAGGCCACAGCCATAATGTCGACCCATAATGTCCATTACATGGAATCATAATCAAATTACCACAATTAACACGAGGAGAAACTGGGTCACGGGGAGCAAAACACACACAGACACTCCAGAACCCTGATAGTATAAGCTATGCTTAAAAGGAAATATTTTTTTTTCTTCTTTATAAAGCGTAATAGAGGTGCAGCTCCTGATAAAACACCCTGGGTCTCATTCAACTCTTGATACATATGAACACTATTAACAGCAATTATTATATGATGCAATCAAACTTATAGCAAAATGTGGTAGTTCTGTAATTATTAATTAATTAATTATTAATACTTTAAGTAATTATTAATACTTACTAATATTCAATGATGTGGGAATTAAGTACATGCATAAAGTGGTTTAAAATGTCATTAAACAAGTTTAATACATTTAACAAGTTTGCAATAAAATCAACCAATGTTTCATTATTTTAACCTATAATTCAATATTCTATAAATCTCAAATGATTTGTAAATGTCTCTATGTAAAATTTGTATATATACATAAACGTGTTTACATTTTGGAGCTGTTAATATGCATACTGTACTGTATGCATAACAAATCCCATTATATGCTGGGACTCGGCAAAGGAGAAGTGTTCACTAACACAGATTTAGTTTAGCTCATGAAAAATGGGGGCAAAAACAAAAGTATAAATTTTTTCAGTGTATATATATATATATATATATATATATGTATACATACACACAAACTGAATGATCTTGATTTTTAATGACACATCCCTTTCCTGTTTGCACAGCACCAAAGCAACAAAGTTTGTTTTGTTGGGTTTTTTTTCGGTCCGTTTGTCAAAAGTGATTTAAAGGCAGCGAGGCAATCTATCCGGATTAACATACATGGCTTTTGTGTGACAAATAAAGACATTCTTAAGAGATCTGGTGCTCTGAGAATAGTTTGTCTCCAGGTCATGGTTGTGGATTAAGTTCCTATTGAATGACAAGGCAATCTATATTTATATAGCATTTTATCTGCAGGAGGTCTATCTCATTCAATAGTGGCCACCTCATGGTTCGCTGAAGTCAAGGTTTGCACAAAACAACCTTATACAAATCCCCTGAAATACAGCGAGCAATAACAGTAGCACCGGTTTGACCTTAAAACCCCTTGTGATTCTAATGACCAGAGCCAGGCACCCTCAGATGGAATGGCCTATGAACTTCAGTAACCAGAACATTTCTGATGGTATTTTCTATTGAGCTTTTCTGGCAGGTAACTAGGGAACAGGCTTGGGTTCAAAACAGGCTCAGGAAATGTAAGTAAAGAAGAGATTAAAAACATGAAAAGATTAAATGACGACACACAAAGAGAAGAAATGACAGTATCTTTCAAGGGGTCATATTATGCCCCTTTTTACAAGATGTAATATAAGTCTCAGGTGTCCCCAGAATGTGTATGTGAAGTCTGAACTCAGAACACATTTATGTCTAAAACAATAATAAAAAAGTAGAACCATTTTAGGTTTCCCCAAAATCCTTTCAGTTTCAGTTATCAGTTCAAAGAAAAATAAAAAAAATCAGTGGGACACCCCTGAACGAGAAAGTATTGCTACAGTATGCTAGAGCCCTACACTACTCGTCTCGCACGGTGTTAAAGTCATCAGCTCAGCTCAACATTCAGTCACAGTGCAGCGGTTCCACTCGAGGTGCACATGTCAGAGGTCCTCAACTGCACTGCTGCTTAGTGTTTCCCATATGGCAACTGAGAGCCTCCTTCAGAAGTCCGTCAGGGTGACACTGAGATTTCCTGACGTCTGTTGCTGACAATGATGAAAAATGTGCTTAATAGGAGCTGACAAGCTCCATATGTACCATCCTTGCAATCTGAAGGTATTCAACTATAATAGTCATGTTTGCAATTATGGCGTTAATTGATTGGAGACATGAAGGAACTCAAATCTCTGTGGATTAATGAGAAGGAAAAAAAAAAGACTTACATCAAAACATAGACAGTAGCATGTTGTGTCCAAGGCTCAGGGATTGTAGATTGTAGATTTGGTGCATCTTCTAAAACTCTGCAAACTCTGTGGAAATTGTTCACATAAGTTTATTTTATACCTCCGCTCTCAGTGTGAATTGTGTTTTTTAAAACAAATAGATAGGTTTATAACTTTTGCTCGAGGCATAAATCAAAGAGATTGATTGCCTATTTCTCTGGATGGCATTCCAGGTTAATCCAGGTCATGGTCAGACATCCATATTACAATTTTAGAATATCTGCACATAAGACAAGCAGAACTTCGTTAAGCTTCATTGTTATATTGCAAATATATAACATATTGTTGTGCATCTGTAATGCAGATTTTCTATATACAGATGTGTGAATTCTTCACCTCAAATTATCATAAAATGACACTTTTCTGTGATGATAGCACATAGTTATTAGTTCTTTCTTTCTTTCTTTCTTTCTTTCTTTCTTTCTTTTTTCTTTCTTTCAGGATTGGTATCAGGGCCAAAATAAGTAAGTAAATAAAATTTAAAATTAAAAATTAGGTTAGGGGTTAGTATTTATTTCTGTGATTGACATGACCATTGAATATGTGGTAGAGGGTAACACTTTCACTAAACCATGACTATATATAATGTTGGTTGGTTGGTTGGTTGGTGTAGCTTGACAGACATGGTCACTATGAAAGAAAAAAAAAAAAAGTGAAGAGAGGTGTAGCCAAGTATGGTGACCCATACTCAGAATTTGTGCTCTGCATTTAACCCATCCAAGTGCGCACATGCACACAGCATGAGTATTGAACACACACCCGGAACAGTGAGCAGCCATGTGCTGTGGCACCCGAGGATCAGTTGGGGGTTCGGTGCCTTGCTCAAGGGTCTCACCTCAGTCGTGGTATTGAGAGTGGAAGAGAGTGCTGGTCATTCACTCCCCCCACCTACAAGAGAGACTCTAACCCTCAACTATGGGTTACAAGTTCGACTCTCTAACCATTAGACCATGCCTAATGCATATTCATTGTTGATAATTATAACATTTTAATGCATCTTCACTGTTGATAAATATACATTAATTAAATAGTGGTGTAGAGTTTATTCAGTAATAGTGGTGTATAATTAAGTGTATCTGTAGAAATATGTCAGTCCCCATGAGAACTGAATGAACTCAGGACCTTTACATTTCCCCGTCATGTTGACCTTCAGTCCTTGAGTTTCAGTGCTTCAGTCTGGCTCTCTGCTTACTTAATTAGAGATATTACTTGGGTTAATTTTAAAATATTTGTCTTTTCTGAGATAAATTCTGAGCTCATTATACAGCAGAACAATGTCGGTAGTCCAGAATCCATAGAGACTAGACCCAGGAAGAAATGTGGCGGAATCTGAAGCCCTGTGCAATATCTCTACTACATAACAATATGAAGAGCTAAGAGTGTCTATATATCCTTCATAAAACTTTAGAATAGGCAAACACAAAGATCCATTTCAGCCTCTGTCTATAAACAGAACAGACTCCAGGCTTAAAGAAAAGTTGAAACTAAAATGAAAGTCTACGGGGTAAGAGGCAAGACACTGCACCTGGATAAACATTAAAATTAAAAAATATACACTGTTTTAAACAAGTCTTTTTACATTTTATGGGTAAAAGTTACTGTAAAGTATATGCAATATTATGACTCCTGTCATGACCATGGAAGTCATTCCGGCAATTAATCAATCAATAAATCAATTAATACTTTTTCCCAACAATTCTGAGAAAAAAAGAAAAAAAAAGTCAGAATTGCTTGATATAAACATAAAATTCTGAATGTTTTTGGTCACACTTTATTTTAAGTTCCAATTCTCGCTATTAACAAACCGGTAACACTGTACAATAAGGATGTATTAGTTAACTTTAGTTAAGTCATTAGTTAACATGAACTAACAATGACCAACGCATCAGTTCAACATGACCTAATATTTGTAAATGTTAACATTACTTAACATGAACTAACAATGAACTATGCCTAAATAGCTTTATTTAATATTTTGGGTAACACTGTAGAATACTGTTCTGTCGTTAATTAATAACTACACTAATAACATTCTAGTAACTACTATTAACTAATAAGAAACTCTTATTAACGATTTAGGAAGTAATAGCGCTCAGTTGAAAGTGGTAGTTCAGTATTAGTTAATCAGTAACTACATTTTTTTTCCATATATCCTAGAGAAGAGCTACTATACAGGCTCATAATTAATGTGAATTATGCATAATGTATAATTAATTTTAAAGTGAAGATCATGGTAACCCACTAGTAATGACTCAAGTATTATCAAATTATTCTAAAGGAACTACTAATTTTTTGGATCAGTATTCTAAAGTGAGAAGCATAATAACTCCCTATATTGACTGACGTCATTGTAAGCTTTTGAGATATATGTAAGGTTTTAGATAGTAATGACTCAAGTGTTGCTACATCCTTCTAAAGGAATTACTAATTATTTGGATCTGTATTCTAAAGTGAAGATCTCGGTAACCCACTAGTAATGACTCAAGAGACGTTTAACAGCAGACGGGAAACACTGGGAAACACAGGGTTTAAATGCACAGAAACTAAAGGGACACACCTGGGAACAATACGAACTAAACGGGGAACACCTGAACTCAAATTAGAAACAATCAGGGAGCAGGAACAATAAACTAACCAAATATGGGCAAGAGGGCACATGGGGAGCAAAACACACAAAACACGAAACAAAGTCTGACATGACTCCCCCCTCCCGGAAGGCGCGTCCCGCGCCGTATAACATCCAATGGGGAGGGGGGGTGGGCGCTCTGGAGGCCTATAGGAACAGGGTTAACCGATGGAAGGCCCCCAGGGCGGCGTCCGTTCCGGGACCCATGGCGGATCTGGCAGTTCAGGGCGCCATGGCGGAGCAGGCAGACTCAGAGGCCATGGCGGAGCAGGGAACTCAGGCGGCCATGGCGGATCAGGGAACTCGGGGAGCCATGGTGGATCTGGCAGCCCAGGAGGCCACGGTGGAGCAGGTATTTCAGGAGGCCATGGCAAAGCAGCCTCCGAGGCCGCGGCCCCAGCCCCCACCCCGGCCTGTACGGCTGGAGCCCTACTAGCCCCCCCCACAAAAAAATACTAGGGGGATGCTTACGGGCTCCAAGGCCCTCCCTGGGCCCTGACAGGGGACTGGAGCCCTCCCTGGGCTTAACTGGGGATCCGAAGCCCTCCCTGGGCTTAACTGAGGATCCGGAGCCCTCCCTGGGCTTAACTGAGGATCCAGAGCTCTTCCTGGGCTTCCAGGTGTTCCCCGTTCAGGTGATCCGGAGCTCTTCCTGGGCTCAACTGGGGATCTGTGAAGTGCTTACGAGGAGCTGGCACTGGAGGGTGCTCTGGAGGAGCAGGCACAGCAAGGCGCTTTCGAGGAGCTGGCACTGGAGCCAACTCAGGGGCTGGAGCCGACACTGGAGCGAGCTCTGGGGCTGGAACTGACACTGGAGCGAGCTCTGGGGCTAGGATGAAGGCAGAGAACAGTCCTTTTATCTTAATCCTCCTTGGGTTACGGGGCAACTGGGCAGCCGGCGGGCTTGTCGTTGCAGTGACCGGCCGTCTTTACTTCCAAACGGCCGGCGCTCCTGGGCTGAGGACCACGGTGGAGCTTGGGAGGACAGCGGGGAATTTGGGGTTGTGCTGGCGGTAGGAGCCGTTGGAGAGGTATGTGGAGGTTCTCGGCGTGGGGTGAGCTGGGGAGACGCGGCACATTCCAGTGGGAGTTGGATGACGAGGCTTGGGAAATTTCTTTACTTCTTCCACTTCGAAATCTGAACCATTCAGGAACAGCATGAGATTAATCAGCTCGATCGGGGGGAAATCACACTTCGGAAGATCGCAGCGGATTATCTCGTCATCCAACCCCAGCAGGAAGCACGCACCTAGAGCCAGCTCACCCGGTTAGAGACCTTGAGAAAACCCTCCACATATCGCTCCAACCTCAGACCGCCCTGCCGCAAACCCCACAGCGCGTCCTCAGCTGCAGTCATCTTTTTAGGTCTGCTGTTCTGTCACGGTCACTCAGGGAGGAAGGAACGAGGAGACGCAGGTGAACACTACAACTAGAATTTAATTCAAATAAACAAAGGGATACAAAACACTGGAACTTAGGGGATGACATTTAACAGCAGACGGGAAACACTGGGAAACACAGGGTTTAAATACACAGAAACAAAAGGGACACACCTGGGAACAATACGAAATAAACGGGGAACACCTGGGCTCAAATTAGAAACAATCAGGGAGCAGGAACAGGAAATTAAACAAATATGGGCAAGGAGGGCACATGAGGAGCAAAACACACACAAAACACGGAACAAAGTCTGACAACTAGAGTGCTAATATTGTGTTACACGTGTTCTTGTGTAGTTATTCATTCATGACGGAACCGTATTCTAAAGTGTTACCATGTTTCGCAATGCTAATTTATACCATAAATGTACACATAAGTTTATGTAGTAGCTAACACACACAAAAGATGAATAATACTAACTCACAATTTGGGCACTGATTTGGGCTACTGGTAAACTTAATTCTAAAGTAAAAACCATCTGAACATCAACTGATATGTTATTCATATTTGTAGACTGTTTATTAACATGGTCATGGATCCTGTCAACCACGCAGCATCGGACTTTCCAGCACGGCCCACTCGTTCACTATCACCAGAGTTCTAATCACACTCACCTGCTCACAGTAATCAGTGCTCCTTTGAAAGGGTTATATGACGTTGCTAAAAAAGAACATTATTTTGTGCAATTGGTGTAATGAAATGTGTTTATGCGGTTTAAGTGCGGTGGTTTATTTTCCACATACTGTATATTATTGTTTCTCCTCTATGCCCCGCCTTTCTGAAACCCGTCGATTTTTACAAAGCTCATCGTTCTGAAAAGCAAGGTGAGCTCTGATTGGTCAGCTGTCCAGTGTGTTGTGATTGGCCGAATACCTCAAGTGTGTGACAGAAATGTTATGCCCCTTACCATACTGTGATGCCGTGTCCCGGTGCGACGAGACAAAAACAATAAAACCCATTATAAATGAGGCATTTGTAGCATCCAGTGGGGACATAATTACAGATTATAATGACTTATACTGTCTTTTTACGCGTTGCATTGCGTATCGAGCCGCATAAACATAAAACCATGTCTGTATTTGTGATCGGAGAAACGACAAACAACAAGTGCTACTCTACACTGCTTAAAACTCGCGTTTGAATCATCAGTGGCAAATTCTTTAAATATGAAAATGTACTTACAGGCTGTAAGTCAGCATTATTTGTCATAACACCGGCATTAGTTGTGTCCTCTTTTGGAAGGCCAAACAAAGTAGTTTCGCTTTCACAGCGAAACACACAGTGTCTCCACGACATGACGGCGGTGGCAACAATACTACAGCGAGAATCAAAATTACACCTTCTTTCTTTGCGTGAACATTTGGGCAGTGTTATACAAATCTTCCCACACAGTGATGTAGACATGTGGGGGC
The DNA here is from genome assembly GCF_001515605.1 of Sinocyclocheilus anshuiensis. Classification (NCBI taxonomy): domain Eukaryota; kingdom Metazoa; phylum Chordata; class Actinopteri; order Cypriniformes; family Cyprinidae; genus Sinocyclocheilus; species Sinocyclocheilus anshuiensis. Next base: position 578,588 of record NW_015549669.1, on the reverse strand, counting down.
GTGTTTAAATGAGGCATTTTAGGAGGGCATGGACGAGTCTTAAATTTTATAAAGAATATCTCTTTGGGTTTGAGACTTTAGTCTTTGCAACTTTAGGGATCTTATCTATTCAAGAACAGCTTGTAACACTCCAGAGAGGAAGGAAAATTTGAAATTGCATCATATGACCCCTTTAAGAACCCCATCTGCACTTCTCCCGGCATGTAGTCTTGTCAATCTCATCTACTGATCAGCCAGCCTTATTCCTGTCTTCATCTGATGTGCGATCCTGGAAAAGGAAAGGACAATAACTTTCTTTGCCACAGCCAAGTCCACTGACTAAAAGCCTGATATACCCTCCTGATGTACTGCACTGCTGATTACCTGCCTGATCTCATTTTTTTCAATAAACTCCACCTTTGCACCTACCTGAGTCTCTCTTCATCTGTCGCTGACAAACATGACTTACCACAAACAGAGTATTTATTAAGGGAATTTGTGAACCTTATTGTAAAGTGAACATTAATCCCCCCTGCCCCTTTTCATGTTTATTTGTATAGCGCTTTTCACAATACAAATTGTTGCAAAACAGCTTCACAGAAAATTGAAGTTTTTGTATGTTGGTTCAGGGCTGTCATCATCTGAAGTCCTCTGAGGGGTTGGTATCATCTCTTCTTAGGTGTTCAGTCATCTCAGATCATTGTAAGGGTTGGATCCAGACTGAAGCTTGTGTAATTCCTAGTTACTTCGGGATGCCCAAATAGGGAACAAAATAGTGTAGCTGATATTCAAACCAAGCAAAAAATATTGTTGGGTTCAAACCAAGCAAAGAATGATAATGTACAGATATAACTGAAGTACAAGGTTATGATATATTATGTGAATGCTTGGCTAAATAGATATGTATTTAATCTAGATGTAAACAGAGAGAGTGTGTCTGAACCCTGAACATTATCAGGAAGACTATTCCAGAGTTTGGGAGCCAAATGTGAAAAAGCTCTACCTCCTTTAGTGGACTTTGCTATCCTAGGTACTACCAAAAGTTTTGCGACCTTAGGGAGCGTGAGGGGTTGTAGCTTGGTAGAAGACTAGTTAGGTACGCAGGAGCTCAACCATTTAGGGCCTTATAAGTAAGTAATAATATTATGTGCAACTGATACAGAACTTAATAGGTAGCCAAAGTAGAGACTGTAAAATTGGGGTAATATGATCATATTTTCTTGACCTGGTAAGAACTCTAGCAACTGCATTTTGGACTACCTGTAGCTTGTTTATTGAAGATGCAGGACAACCACCTAGCGGTGCATTACAATAGTCCAGACTAGAAGTCATAAATGCTTGAACTAGCTTTTCTGCATCAGAAACAGGTAACATGTTTCATAGCTTGGCTATGTTTCTAAGATGGAAGAATGCTGTTTCTGTAAACACGTGAAACATGATTTTTAAAAGACAAGTTGCTGTCTAACATAACATCCACATTTTTGACTGTAGAGGAAGTAACAGTACATCCATCTAGATGCAAATTGTAATCTAAGATATTCTGTGCACTGTTTTATATATATACAGTATATATATATATATATATATAT
>NW_015549669.1:576031-577010 GCF_001515605.1 Sinocyclocheilus anshuiensis | reverse complement strand
GTTCAGATCCTCCTTATGTAGGAGAAACTCCCCTTTATTCTTTCTCTTTGTTTGTTTATTTAATATATATATATATATATATATTTTTTTTTTTTAAATATATTATTTTAAATGAAAATAATAAAATAATCACTATAGTTGTGCAGATATTAATTTCCAATTGTCTTTTTTATTAATTTCTTATAAACTTTTAGAATAGTGTGTGAATAGCTTTCCTTCATTTAAAGTCCAGTAAAATCAACAATGACTGGTTTGTAATTAAACCACAAATGTTAGTAACACATCAGTTGATGTTGGATCAGTGTACACTTTACGATAAGGTTCACAAATTCCCTTAATAAATACTTTGTTAGTGGTAAGTCATGCTAATAAACAGTCTACAAACATGAATAACATATCAGTTGATGTTCATATGGTTTTACCAGTAGCCCAAATCAGTGCCCAAATGGTGAGTTAGTAATATTCATATTTTGTGTGTTAGCTGCTACATAAACTTATGTGTATATATTATGTAGTATAAATTAGCATTACAAAACATTAAATAAAGCTATTTGCAGGCATAGTTCATTGTTAGTTCATGTTAACTAATGCATTAACCAACGTTAACTAATTATGCTACTGTTCAGGATTACTTATTTTTTTGTTAATAATATATGCGTAAGTGTATGTTAACAAAGATTAGGTAATGCTGAACAGATGTGTTGTTCATCAACTTTATAATAAAGTGTTACCAACAATACAACTTTATTATAAAGTGTTACTAACAAACCATTAACTATGACTTTTGCCTCAATAAACTCCTAATTTGCTGCTTTTTAATAGTTAGTAAGGCAGTTGTTAAGTTTAGGTATTGGGTAGGATTAGGGATGTAGAATAAGTGCTTTATAAGTACTAATAAACAGTCAATATGTAAATAATTAGCATGCTAGTAAGCATCTAGTTAATAGTGAGAATTGGTCCCTATACTAAATTGGTATTG